>NC_043004.1:58198650-58208650 GCF_006345805.1 Octopus sinensis | reverse complement strand
ATATATATATATATATTATATATATATATATATATACACAGCTGCATTCACGAAAAAATTTTTCAACATCAATATCAACGACATATTTTAGTATTACACAAGAAGCTGTTTCACTTACTCATTAATAGCCTGGAGAAAAGTAATACCTTACCGTTTCGTCTCCTGTTAAATTATCGGGTTTCATAAACAAAAGTTAATTATTATAAACTATTAATACCACCATTACCACCACAAACGCCGCCAGCGTCTTCATGATGACTTCCACCACCATCATCATCATCAACAGTATACAGTAACGTCACGTTTCTATAATCACGCACTTTTACACACGAGTATCAAACACTAATAATATCTTTATATATAAAAGTAAGGTTGTGTGTCTGTCTCCTACGATTTTGATTCCTAACTACTCCCACATTTTGCGGTGCAGTTTAACCAAAACCGGGTATCTTATAGTCGTGATTCATATCGAGCCCTTCTGGGTATTAGCGCGCGTCTACGATGAGTACGATTAAAAAAAAAATTTACCATCATTTTTTCCATTTTAATGCATTTTTTCGCTATTATATAAGGGAAGTAACTCTCTAAAAATGTCTACGATGAGTCAACGATTAAAAAAAAAATTACCATCATTTTTTCCCCATTTTTGATGCATTTTTTTGCTATTTTTTGGCTATAACTCTCTAAAAATGCTTATATAGTTATTTCCCTTACAAACCCGAGCAACGCCGGGCGATACTGCTAGTAAAGTATAAAATTTACGAATGAAGATTATGGTTTAGGAACGTATTCTATTTATGTGTTATAGTATTCTATCTAGTCACCAGTCTTCACAAACGCACCACATACCCACATACAAACACACATGAACACAAATGCGTGCATATAGATAGATAGATGTGTGTGTGTGTGTGAGTGTGTGTATATATATATATATTTCTTTACTACCTACAAGGGGCTAAACACAGAGAGGACAAACAAAGATAGACAAACGGATTAAGTAGATTCCATCGACTCCAGTGCGTAACTGGTACTTAATTTATCGACCCCGAAAAGATGAAAGGCAAAGTCGACCTCGGCGGAATTTGAACTCAGAACGTAACGGCAGACGAAATACCGCTAAGCATTTCGCCCGGCGCACTAACGATTCTGCCAGCTCGATATATATATATATATATACTGGCACTCGTAAATGCATACATATTTTACATGCGGATATGTAATGTATAGTGAAGGCTTAGTGGATAGGGCATTCAACTCACGATTGTAAGGTCGTGAGTTCAATTCCCGCCGACGCGTTGTGTCCTTGAGCAAGACACTTTATATCACGTTGATCCAGTCTATTCAACTGGCAAAACTGAGCGGTACCTGTATTTCAAAAGGTCAGCCTTGTCACACTCTGTGTCACGCTGAATCTCCTCCAGAAATACGTTAAGGGTACCCGTGTCTGTGGAGTGCTCAGCCACTTGGACTTTAATTTTACGAGCAAGCTGTTTCGTTGATCGTATCAGCTGGGACCCTCGTCGTCATAACCGACGAAGTGTTCCTATGTAATGTATATATAGGCGCAGGAGTGGCTGTGTGGTAAGTAGCTTGCTAACCAACCACATGGTTCCGGGTTCCGTCCCACTGCGTGGCATCTTGGGCAAGTGCCTTCCGTTATAGCCCCGGGCCGACCAATGCCTTGTGAGTGGATTTGGTAGACAGAAACTGAAAGAAGCCTGTCGTATATATGTATATATGTATATATATGTGTGTGTTTGTGTGTCTGTGTTTGTTCCCCTAGCATTGCTTGACAACCGATGCTGGTGTGTTTACGTCCCCGTCACTTAGCGGTTCGGCAAAAAGAGACCGATAGAATAAGTACTGGGCTTACAAAGAATAAGTCCCGGGGTCGAGTTGCTCGATGAAAGGCGGTGCTCCAGCATGGCCGCAGTCAAATGACTGACACAAATAAAAGTAAAAGTAAAAGATACCTATGCATATATATACTCACAAATATACATACACGCTTATCTGTGTGTATAAATGTATCCATATATATGTGAGTACATATGTAGGCATTTCACTCGTTAGATCTTCTGAAGAAATTAGTTGTGTCCATGCCCAATAGATACCGCCTGAGACCGCTGTAACTGTAGCTATTAACGTTTGCTTAAGCAGTTGCAAACGAACACCTGTAGGATATACAATGGTTGTTGGGGAGAAGGAAAACCCGTTCATCAATCGTTCCACTCTATTTTGTTGTCTCCACGAATTTCCTTAATCTTTTAATGCACAAAATGTTAAGGTGAGTATTCTAGTTTACACAATATCACAACCAATTACACACGCTTCAACTGAAAAATAAATAAATAAATGAATAAAATAAAAAGCACCTGTACTGCTTTTATCCGAATCAATCACATGCAATTTCCATTCTCAAACCACCTGCTCTCTTAGAGGATTTTACCGTTGCATGACAGTGATATACAGGACAATTCTTATATCAGTTAATAGCATCTGAAGATACTACGCATAACTTACAGCTATTGCCTTTAGACAAGTTCTACTCAGCTCATGAATTCTTGTTTATGCTGTGTGTATGTACCGATACTTATATATTGCATACACATGCATACAAGTATGCATATCAGCATGTGTATACTTGTATGTATGTGTGTGTGTGTGTTCATGTGAAACATTAAAAAGTCATGATATTCTGAGAATGAGAAAGATAGGAAAGTAAAATAGAATAGTAACAATAATCTCTCTCTCTCTCTCTCTCTCTCTCTCTCTCTCTCTCTCTTTCCGAGATATTGGGAAACGAGAGAGACCGTCACTGAGAAATACTCATAGACAGAAATAAAATCTGAAAGGAAAGCGAGATGGTGGTGATAGCGGTAATACATTTGTATGACGTTAAAGTCTCTTTCTAATCCCTTTGATATGAAAAGAAGTCAAATATTCCTTCCAGCATAAAGGATGAAGATTGTCCTGATCCTAGATGCAAATATGTTAGTTCAGAAACCGTTAGTTCAGAATCTACGAATACACGGAGAATATTAATTGTAATTCCTTCCATCCGAAACTGTCAGGACTTTTTTTTTAACTGAAATTGTACGTGAATCAAGAACATATTAATCATCATTTCAAAGCTACAAAATGGAAATTGAAAAACAATAACGTAGTAATGAAAATAAGAATAAATTATATAAATACAACCCATCTCCCAGCGCTAATCGCCAAAAATCTTCATCAGACAAAAGGGACAAACCTATTAAAGTCTTGAGGTCAAACAAACCATTCAACAGAAGGTTTCTATGAATTAGAAACCGTACCTAAGTCTTCAAAATAAATAGTCTATCAACAACACTTTTCCACAACACTTAAAATGCAGGTCTACCAACAATCAAACCACCATTCTTTACCCTCATTGCGCAAACTCGGCCCAGAACTACCGCAACATAAACTGCCACCTTAGTTTCGAACTTTTTCAAAATGCACAAGGCATCATTCCATCTGTCGATTCTTAGAAATGGAAGATTTCATACATGGAGAGTTAAAATGCTGAACAGACACAGTTCATCCTTTTCTTTACTCGAAGCAACTCCGACTTGGTTACTGAGTGAAAAATTAGAGATCTCCTCACCATTTGTTAGACATTTGAAGATATAATCACTAACACATGTTCAGAACCCAGCTCAGCAAAGTTAGGAGTAGGCTTCATAGAAACTCTCATGAAGAAAATCAGAGAGAATGAAATCAATAACTCAACTAAAACACTATCAGCGGCAATAACAACAGCGAACACAATCGACAATAAGAAGGCTCGAGTAAAAAAGAAAAAAATAACATCTGCAGAAGAGCATGTAAACTTTCATCAATGATCAGAGGGCTGCCAGGAAGGACTGGACCATTGCGAAAATAAAACCCAACCCAAAAATGTTCAATTCATTTGCCAATGCACGTAGTACTGGGTATTTGTGCTTCATCTATCGGTCTACTAGTTGATGAAAGTAGCATTCTCCACATCGATGCCAAAAAGATGTCGAATATTCTAAAGAAACAACATAACTTTGTCTGAAATTGACTGAAGCGGGTTCAGCGAAGTCAATACCTAACACTTCATCTCCAGCGAGCTTTCGTAACCACAGACATGACCGTAGCAATACACAGAATTTAAAATGACTCGACCGTTAATCCCGTAGTTTCCTCACAAACTGGCATCTCGTTTAGTTAAAGGAAGAAACTCGTGAGACGCAGATTGTATAACAAAGCATTTTCTATCACAATCCATCATCCCAATTTTCAAACAAGTAATGTCTTTTGCAATAAACTATTGTCTAATCTCAGTGCACTTATCATTAAAGTATAGGACCAGTATAGTTTCCTGGTCCCTTGTTCTGAACGTTCTCAGAATCTCAGAATTTACTGGCCATTCACCTGCGCACTGCCACCTTTTTAGTGATATGTATGTGAAATGAAGCATTGTTACTTATATCAATCCCAATATCACGCATCGTATCTGATTCTGGATTACCGCTCCTTTTAGTCTAAAGTATCGTTGTTGCGACTTCTGAGTACCAATTAGCTGGTAGAAGAGGGCTTGGGATTTTCCTGCATTAAATTGCATATTTTCCTAAACCCATTTATATATGGTAGCTAGGTCTTTCTGTTGAAGATTAGCATCCGAAGATTCCTTGTCTGCTTGTACTACTTTTGTGTCATCGGCATAGCTGGTGAGTGTGGCTATCTGTGTAACTGATGGCATGTTGAAAGAACACCTCTAAACAGCAGCGACCCCAATACAGTTCCTTGAGGCACACCACTTTCTATTAATATCTCCTTAGAGAGGGCTTCATTGACTGCTACAACCTGGCTTCTGTCTTTTGAAAAGTTATGTAACCACTCTCCAATCTTCCCAGTTATTCCGAGTCTCCGTAGTTTGTGACATATCATCTCATGATAAGCCTTATCAAAGGCCTTTGCAAAGTCGGGATGTATCATATCCACATTTGAAATAAGATAGTTTGTTATCCTTTAGTGGCCCATTTAGACGATTTAAGATTTTTGCTCGTGGTCTCATTGGAATCCTCCTATCCCTGTGTATATCTTTCAGTTAGCTTAATTAATTATTTCAACACCCAGTTATAATGCTACAAAAGCTGTGTTAAGCAGCTTCTTCCAGAGCGAAAGCCATGCTGGGTGTCAGGAAGCAAGTCATTATCTTCAATTAATTTCTTCCTGACAATGCGCTCCATGACTTTGCTGACATGGAGTGTTAGAGAGACCCTCTATAATTTTGAACATCTGCTCTGCTACTTCCCTTATGGATAGGGCATATTATGCCTTCCTTTAACTTTTTGGGAAGTCTCCCAGTTATGAAGAAGCTCCGTCTTGCTAGAACATCTTTGCATTTCTTTAGGGAGATTGCTGGGAATCCATCAGGGCTTCTGGATGAGTTTGAGCTCATTTCATCAATGGCTGATATCACACCAGTTTCCTCTATTTTGATGCTATCAATAATTGTCATTTCTTTGTGTAGAGCTGTGGAGCCAAGGAACCCGTCAGACATAACTACTTGCAAGTGTCCTAATGGAGCGGTGAAAATATTCATTTATTGCGCATTGAGTATTTAACTGATCCTTTGGGGATCCGCAGTCGGTGAGCCATTTTCTTCGAATAGTGGCCTTACTTTGTACCGTGCTAAAGCAGACTCTTTTGCCTATCTACAGAAGGTTTGTCTTAATATTTTTGACAGCCCTGGCTTCCTTTTATGCCCTCTCCTTTTCATTGAAATGTTTGAGTTCATTTTCAATTTCGAGCAATGTTTGTGAGATAGGATCGTTTGTTATGCTTTGGTGGCCCATTTAGACGATTTGAGATTTTTACTCGTCATCTCATGAGAATCCTCCTATCTCTGGGTATCATATCTTTCTGCTGGTTTTGCATTCTCTCTGGAGTAAACTTATTGCATATGTCATGCATTATTGTCATAAAGTGTTGTAGCTTCATGTCAATATCTTGCGTAAAGAAAATGGCAGACCAGTTATGTTCCAGGACCTCTTTCTCGATGCCCTTCCACTTAGCTAGCTATATATATATATATCGCTTTCACCTTCGAAACGTAGAGTAGATGAAACCATAGCGACTGAAGAAGGGGTTTTTTCTTTGTGTTAATTGTCCTGTACTCTATTTTTTTGTTGTTTAAAAAAATGTCCAGTTCCTTTGGTTTGTGTCTATGTTTTCGTTTCTCTTT
Organism: Octopus sinensis; assembly: GCF_006345805.1. Lineage (NCBI taxonomy): Eukaryota > Metazoa > Mollusca > Cephalopoda > Octopoda > Octopodidae > Octopus > Octopus sinensis. Next base: position 58,202,409 of record NC_043004.1, on the reverse strand, counting down.
GTGTTCGATGTCCTTCTTGGTGTCCTGTACTCTTATATGCGTGTATATGTACATGTAGAGGTAGGTACGTACATATATGTTTATATATATGCATATGTTTTATTTATTAATATATATATATATATATGTATATATATATGTATATATATATGTATATTTGATTTTGATTTGATTTTGATTTTTCCAGTTTCAGCTTATGAGCTGTGGCCATGCTGGGGCACCGCCATTTGGTGTTGCTACTTGGTTTCACTTCATGAAGGCTTTCTAGCAGCTGCTATTTGGTGCATGAGAGAGTTCGATGCAGCTGCCCTCATCTGCCCCTCCTGCCGTGAAGTTGGTTCATCTGGGACACCTGACAGGAAGAGATCCAGCTTCATTTTAAAGACATCTGTATCCACCCCATGCAGGTCTCTCAGGTTCTTCGGGAGGATATTGAAGAGCTGTGGGCCTCGGAAGCCCAGGCTATCACAGAATCTTGTCCTACATCTTGATGGCAAGTTTGGAGTCCTAGGCACCACGCAGTGGCGCCCAGTTCTGGCATTTGCGTAACTCTCGATGCCAAAGTTCAGGACACTTCCCTCCAGGATCTTCCAGATGTATATTATGGCATATCTTTCCCGCCTACGCTCCAGGGAATGTAATTTTAATTTCCTGAGTCTTTCCCAGTAGCTTACATTCTGCATAGAGGCTATCTTCTTCGTGTAGCTACGTTGGATCGCCTCGAGCTCTGTGATCAACTTGACACTGGATGGTGACCATAACTGAGAGCAGTAGTCAAAGTGGCTTAGGACAAGTGTCCTCCAGAGGACCATCATGGTTTCTTGTTCTCTTGTTCTAAAGGTTCTGAGGATCCATCCGGCCAGTCGTCTACATTTCATTGCCAATTTAGCAACCTGTACACGAAAGGTCGCGTCATCACTCATGTAAATACCTAGGTCACGCACTGATTGTGCCTCTGGGATTGCTATTCCTCCGGGTCCAGTGTATTCATTGGGTATTGCATTTAGTTTTGCATGCTGATAGTATAGAGCTTGAAACTTTTCAGCATTGAACTGCATGCTATTCTTTTCGGCCCCCACTTGTATATTTTGTCTAGCTCACATTGCAGGTGTTTAGTGTCCTCAGGGTTCTGTATTGCCTGTGAAACTTTTGTATCATCTGCATAACTTGTGATCGTGGCTCTCTGCGTGGCTGAGGGCATGTCTGAGAGGGCCATTATGAACAGTAGTGGTCCCAGAACAGTGCCCTGCGGAACACCGCTCACTATTTGCGTGTTAATGGAAGTGGCCACTACCACCTGAATTGGCCACTACCACCTGACTTCTATCTTTCAGAAAGTCATGAAGCCATTCTCCCAGTTTTCCAACTATGTTGAGATCACGCAGTTTGTGACATATCATTCCATGATCGACTTTATCAAAGGCCTTTGCAAAGTCGAGATATATCACTTCCACATTTGAGTGGTTGAGCAGCCGTTTCAGCACCCAGTCATAGTGTTGTAGGAGCTGAGTTAAACAGCTTCTCCCTGGTCGGAAACCATGTTGGGTGTCGGGCAGCAAGTCATTTTCTTCAAGGAAGGTGATCAGCTTCCTTCTGACTATTCGTTCCATGACCTTGCTGATGTGTGAGGTCACAGAGATAGGTCTATAGTTCTTGGCTTCCGCTCTGCTACCTCCTTTATGAATGGGGCATATTTTACCTTCCTTCAGTTTTCTTGGAAGTTTGCCAGCTGCAAGGAAGCTCTGAAAGAGGAACTGCAGTGGTCTTGCTAGGACTCTCTTACATGCTTTTAGGAGGATTGCCGGGAATCCATCGGGGCCAGTAGCTGAGTCTGTTTTCAATTCATCTATAGCCTTGATTACATCGTCTTCCTTTATATCGATGTAATCTATCGTCGCCGCCTCTGATTTTATATCTGCAGTGGTAAAAAAGTCAGTTGGATTGGTGATTTGGAGATGCCCAAGGGGTGGAGTGAAAACACTCTTGAATTGCTCATTCAGTATTTCACTTACCCTCATTGTTTTCCTGTAAGTGTGCCATCCTTTTCGAGGAGTGGCCCTATTCTACAGTGCACCGTAGCTGTTTCTTTGGCATACCTGTAGAAAGCTCTGGGGTTAGATTTTATGTGTCTATAGCCCAGGCTTCTTTGTCTGCTCTTTCCTTTTCATGGGAGAGTTTCAGACATTTTCGATTTCCAACAGTTTTATTTTTAGGCGGGACTTTTCACTGCTTTCAATCTGTTTTTTAGGCGATTTGAAAATTTCGTACGCCGTCTCATTAAAATTTTCCTCTCTCTGGGGTTTTGTTCTTGTGTACAGTGGCCTTTCTCTCTGGGACATATTTGTAGCATATGGCTTGCATTACAGACATGAATTGTTGAAGTTTCACGTCGATGTCTGGCGAGGAGAGACATTGAGGCCAGTTTGTTTGAGGATCTCTTTCTCAATTTGTTTCCAGTTGCCTTATGGTAGTTCAAGCTGGAAAGATTCTGGGGGTTTCTTGTAGGCTGCATGTCCGTGCTCTCTTTTGGCCCGTACATGGTCAGCTCTATCATGTTGTGATCCGAGAGTAGTGTCGGTGTCACTTTCACATTATGGATGAGATCCATGTCATTTGTGAAGCAGAGATCCAGTGTGTTACCTGCCCTGGTTGGTTGGAGTATTACCTGCTCCATGTACAGGGTGTTGATGAGGTTCAGGAGGGACCTCGCCTGTCCTCGTTCACATCTTGTCATTCCTGGGAGAGAAAGGCCCTCGGGCCATCTGACATTGAAGTCTCCCATAAGAAGTACACTTATGTGTTGTTCTAATGTGGTTAGAACTTCTTCTATTTTTATAAGGCAGTCTTCAAACTTGCCCACATGGCTTGGGGCATCTGGAGGGCGGTATGTAGCAACACAACACATACATCAAGTTGCCTAATATGTACAATTAGTGTGTCACACACCGAGTTTGAGTATGACAAGAGGACCTGGGGTGTGAGGTCCTCACGGATGTACATAGCAACACCTCCATGACTCCTTTCTTTCCTGTCGGTCCGTAGTACAGCATACTGTGGTATGTGTAACTCCGCATCTGCTATATCCGGTTTCAGGTGCGTTTCCGTTAGTGCTATGCATAAGGCTTGATTGCATGCAACAAAATCTCTCAGGAACGGGATTTTTGTCCTGTTACTGAGTGTTTGCAGTCCTCTGATGTTCAGTAGGAGCATCGAGGTGAGGTGTACGTTGTTGCCGTGGTGTCCATCCTGGGTCTGTTTGCTGTGGTGGTGGTCTGGTAATAGTGGGTAGTGGTCCATCCTTTTCCTTGTGTTGATGGTTGTCCATCTGCCTCGTGTCTCTGTGGCAGGGTCCCCGATGTGCAAAGCGGCAGCCTGCACCTTCCTTTCCATGCCAGCAGGAACCTCTCAGGTAGAACCTACACACCTTGTGCGCTGTCCGTTTCCATCTTTTGCGGTTCCACTTCTAATCCTGGTTTTTTCAACCCTTTGTCCTGCTTGAGCTTTTCCTTAGCTCTACCAGCCCTTCTTTTAGTTCTTCCTCCTCCCTCTACCTCTTCACCGGGTTCTCCGTCTCCATGGCCTTTGCTGCCGTTGGAGAACTTGCACCCTGGGTTCACTTCCCGGGCAGGTGCTCATCTTCAAACCTCTCCCGGGCATCCACCAGGTGGGGGTGACTTCTTTCATCGGTCTCTCTTCTGTCATCTTTGCCTCGCTCGTTCTCAAAGATGGCATCAAGTGCGCCAATGTGCTCGACCGTAC
>NC_043004.1:58168650-58186150 GCF_006345805.1 Octopus sinensis | reverse complement strand
GTGCCTGTGTTTGTCCCCCACTCAATATCGCTTGACAACCGATGCTGGTGTGTTTACGTCCCCGTAACTTAACGGTTCGGCAAAAGAACCGATAGAATAATTACTAGGCTCACAAAGAATAAGTCCTGGGGTCGATTTGCTCAACTAAAGGCGGTGCTCCAGCATGGCCACAGTTAAACGACTGAAACAAGAAAAGAGTAAACAAGGAGTGTATATATAATATATATATATATATATATATATATATATATATATATATATATTATATATTATATTATATGTAGAAAAATACAAACTGGGACAAGAACTAAAACATTTAGAAGACGATACAAAAAACACGGACGGGACATTCGAAGCCTTCAATCTTCAGTCAAGAACCGGATCATCCTAGCAATTTCGGCTGATTAATCTTGAGATCGCTCCGATCCGGCCAGCCCCAAGGACAAGGAAAGAAATAAAATTGTACAAAATAAGATTTGTTTTACGAGACTAAAGAATATATTTAACTCATCATGGCAAAAGTATTATACTATATTATACAAAATAAGATTGTTTCTTTAATCAAATGACTGGTTTCGCTGAAGTTTTTCAAATTTTGAGTATTAGATGCAATTCGAAATGAGAAATTTTGTTTGTTAGCATGGGATCGTTACGAATTGCATCTAACATTCAAAATTTGAAAAATTCAGCGAAACCGGTCATTTTATTAGAGGAAGGACATTTTATTTTGTATAATATTGTATAATACGATTCAATTATATTCTTTAGTCTCGTAAAACAAATCTGTTATTTTCAAGTTATTTCTTTCCTTGTATACTCAACCATATATATCTATGTATGTATACATATATGTATCTATGTATACACACACGCACACACATACACACACATATATATATACATAAATATATACATATATATATATATACACACATACAAATATATATCATATATGTATATATGCATGTATATAAGCATTGTATGCATATTCACAGACGCACACGCACACACACACAAACACACACGCACGCGCCGCGCACACACGTGTAGATATATCTGGACGTGAAGTTGAAAATTTACTTAGAAGCAAACCTTTTATTAAGTTAGCTTGTCACACCTATATTTGTATATATTATTGTATCAAATCTAAATTAGGATAATACTAACCTCTGGGAAGCACTCCGTCGGTTACGACGATGAGGGTTCCGGCTGATCCGATCAACGGAACACCCTGCTCGTGAAATTAACGTGTAAGTGGCTGAGCACTCCCCAGACACGTGTACCCTTAACGTAGTTCTCGGGGATATTCAGCGTGACACAGAGAGTGACAAGGCCGGCCCTTTGAAATACAGGTACAACAGAAACAGGAAGTAAGAGTGAGAGAAAGTTGTGGTGAAAGAGTACAGCAGGGATCACCACCATCCCCTGCCGGAGCCTCGTGGAGCTTTAGGTGTTTTCGCTCAATAAACACTCACAACGCCCGGTCTGGGAATCGAAACCGCGATCCTACGATCGCGAGTCCGCTACCCTAACCACTGGGCACTAACCTCTAACTTCATCCTCTAACAAACCCATAAAAGTACTCATTTAACCAGGAAAACCTTCAGCTAAAACAAATTGTTATCGGAATATGACCTATCTACCACATGAACTTCTATACAAATATAACTGTCAGCATCTAGATTTATATACTCGACTGAACCGAAAAAAGGCATATAAACTTAACTGTTGGGTTAGTTACGTTTAGAACATTTAATCACCCGGCTAGTTGCTACCAAAAGAACACGATCATTTGTTAAACCAGACTCTTTTCTACCCCCATCCTATAACCATATACTTACTTCCTCTCCTTCTTCATCCTCTCCTTACACTACATTTTTCCTTTATCCCTATCAACTAATATTCATACTATACATTGCTCCACCCATCCGTTGAAACCAGCAATAATAAACTTGATATAAGGTTTGAAAAACAAAAAAAAAAAAGGAAAGAATAAGAAACTAAGTCACAGTCTGATGACGACTAGTAGGCCGAAACTTCGAAGTCATTGTCAATCTTTCTTGTAACAATAAATAGATATGCTACTCCACAGAAAAATATTGGGTGATCCAAGTGAGCCTCGAATACAATGTTAAGCTGATTTTATATATAACTTTAAATGGAAACGAGCATCATTGTATGCCTGCTTGTCTGTGTCTTCTGTTATATATATATATATATAATATATATATATATATATTATATATATATATTATATATATATATATATATATATATATATATATGTATGTATTATGTATGTATGTATGTATTTCCTTTTACAATTTTCCTTATTTTTTTCTTTCCTGGTCATCTTTTCAATTTTTCTTTCTCTCCTTTTTCTCAATCCTACCTCATATCCCCAAATCTGTCTGTAATTTCCCCCCCCCCATCTCTCTCTTCTCTCTCTCTCTCTCTCTGTGTCTCTTACTCTGTATACATCGGTACATGCCTATATATAGACATATACATACATACACACTGCTTGTGTGTGTGTATAGATGTTTGTGTGTGTGTGTGTTGTGTGTGTGTGTGTGTGTGTGTGTGTGTGTGTGTGTGTGTGTGCGTGCGTGTGTCTTCGGACTTCTCAATCATTATGCATCATTGCACCCAACTTTCTCTTAATGCAGTTCTATGTAATTCTCTTTGTCGTCCAGTCTGTACGTCGTCTGAGGGATAATGTCTGAACCATAGCTATGAATGAAATAGCAACAAATCGATACAAACTGACAGCAGTAGTTGCTTTCCTCATTGAGAAACTCTTTAGTAAACAAATAGATAAACAACAGACAATTCGTGAACTTATTTAGGAAGCTTCGATTGGAAAATTACAACAGTAACACTGACAATGATACAGCCTTGACCATCAATACGATTAATAACGACGTTGATGACGAGAATAATTAACAATTGTTTCTAATTGAAGCTGGAGGCTAGCAATTATGTGGGAGCGGTTTAGCTGATTGCATTAACACAACCATGCCCACCACCGCAGTACTTTATTTTACCGACCCTACGTAAATGAAAGATAAATTTCACATCGGTGGGATTTGAATTCAGAAAAGAACGTCATAAAAAAAAGTTGGATCGCTTTGGATTTTGCTCTTGCTCTAACGATTTAGCCGAACCACCACACTGATATAATAATAATAATAATAATAATAATAATAATAATAATAATAATAATAATAATAATAATAAATGCCCTGATGCAGTACCAGGCAGTGGCTCACGTGGTTGCTGATCTTAGCTGATTGGAAGTGTTATCATGTACATTGTTTTGTCTTGGTATAAAAGATGGGCTACAGCAAATATTCTGCTCAATACCACAGATTTGCTTGTCAGTTGTTTGACCATAACAGTTGACCATGTCCTTCAGTGGCTGACGATATGTGCATTTCTGATCACAAGCAGAAGTAGTGGGGGAGCATCATAGCCGTGTGTTGAGAGGGATTCTTTAGGGTTTGAATAATTCACCTCTGGAAACATGGGTGCTTCGTTCAACATCCTTAAACAACCCTTATTCAGGGACCTTTTGAGCGGGATGGGTTACTCGACCAGAATAATAATAATCATCATCATCATCATAATAAAAATAGCTTGTATTAGGAGTCACGGAAAATTTAAGAAGATACTTAACTTCCACTGGGGGTTACAAAGAAAATAAATGTAACGTTGTGTGAAAATACACATTTTTAAAATACAAAGGACGCGAGTAAGAGATATTATATATGGTAAGATGTATTAATAGCTATACATGCACACACATTCACATACATATACATACATGTATAAATATATACGTGTTATCACGTAGCTACATACACACACACATATACATATGTAGGCGTACATGTATACATAAATACGTACGTACATACATACATACATACATACATACATACATACATACATACATACATACATACATACATATATATATACTCTTTTACTCTTTTACTTGTTTCAGTCATTTGACTGCGGCCATGCTGGAGCACCGCCTTTAGTCGAGCAAATCGACCCCGGGACTTATTCTTTGTAAGCCCAGTACTTATTCTATCGGTCTCTTTTGCCGAACAGCTAAGTGACGGGGACGTAAGCACACCAGCATCGGTTGTCAAGCAATGCTAGGGGGACAAACACAGACACACAAACACAGACACACACACACACATATATATATATACATATATGCGACAGGCTTCTTTCAGTTTCCGTCTACCAAATCCACTCACAAGGCATTGGTCGGCCCGGGGCTATAGCAGAAGACACTTGCCTAAGATGCCACACAGTGGGACTGAACCCGGAACCATGTGGTTGGTTAGCAAGCTACTTACCACACAGCCACTCTTGCGCCTACATACATACATACATAGGTGTGGGTGGAAGCATCTCCTACAATGGCACCTGTAACAAAACACGTGTCACTAAAGAATATTACAACCGAATAAAGAAAAATTGGACCTCAGAACTCTCTGCATTCAATAAAACAGCGGCCCACTGTTTGCGGTGCCAATACTCATACCAACATTTATGCTGCTTGATTAAACGGTTGATGAAATCCGAGTCATTGATGTGAAAACCTGAAAAAAACTAACAAGCACACATAATTTCCACATAAACAGTGACGTAGACCGCTTCTATCTAAAACGAAAACATGGCGGCCGAGGCTGAACATCGATCCAAAATGCCTTTGAATGTCGTATCATATCCCTTCGGCAACATCTTTTAACCACCAAGTGCCGAAGAACAACCCTTGACCAAGTTTGCGTACATGAGACTTGGAATGCAGCTCCTTGAGCAACGTACGTTGTCTGATAACTTAGAATATATGCCCAAAGATGTCGCACGACTCTACCGTAACCTATCATCAGATGAAAGAATATGCTTATATGAGCAGAAGACTATAGATGGATATATTAGTAGAAAGCTCCGAGATGATAGTAACGTTGATCATCAAAGCAGTCTATTATGGACCACTTTGAAAGGTACGCATCTGCAATCCAGGAACAGGAAATATCAACCAAATATCTGATGCACAAAAGGATAGAGATGCAGGAAAAGCAGTAAAATGTGTTAACCGATGCACACTTTGTGGAGTTAACACTGACGATATCACCCACATCATACGCAGTTGTCCGGAAATGTCATCACGGTATTATTTACCGATGAGACATGGTGTAGCTAGGACACTCTATAATGAAATCCGTAGGAAGGATAACCCCGAGGACAAAGAAATAAGAACCCACTTCATGGTAGAAGCTATAGCCATTCACAATAAAAAAAGGAGTACTGGTGGAATGTCTCAGTGAAGACCACAAGAAAATGTAAGCACAACCGACCTGATATAATGATTTGGGATAGAGAAGAAAAACTGAATATATTAGCTGCCCAGCGGATGTTAAAAAGAGAATATCTACGCTGAAATATTGAGAAATCAGCAGTTACTCTATCCAGATTACAAGTTCAGGTTTATACCTGTAAACGGGGTCTTGGGATATATAACACGCTACCTAAATACTAATGTTGTGAACTTAATTTTCTCAAAACCAGAAAGGAGAAAGCTAATTCGAAGACTACAGATCCAATCCATCACTGGAACTGTAAAATTCTGTAAAACTTACCAGAACATTTGAATATATGTTAGCACGTCTATATATGCAACTATATGCATGAGAATACATACATAAAACAAATATACACATCTGCACATATACATACATACATACAAAGAAAAATGCCCTGTTGTTGATGTTGAAATTCCAGTGAAGGAGCCTTGGATCTAGGTTAGAAACCGGCTCTTTCTCTCTTGGCAAGAAATCTTGAAATAAAACTGAACAGTGACATACATACATACATACATACATACATACATACACACATACATATATACACACACATACATACATACATACATACATACATACACACATACATACATACATACACACATACATACATACATACATACACACACACATACACACACATACACATACATACATACATACACACATACACACATACACACACATACATACATACATACATACATACACACATACACATACATACATACATACATACATACATACATACATACATACATACACACACACACACACCTACATACATACATACATACATACATACATACATACATACATACATACATACATACATACATACATATGAATGCATATGTATATATATCTGCTCGGAAATAACACCACTATAATTTAAAGAAATAAAACAAAAGATTTCCAGCTGGGTTTGAGAGAGGGCTCTCCATGACCTAGTTCACTTAAACAGCTTTCAAAAAAGTGTTTGAGTGTAATTAAAATGCACCACTAAGCATATTTGGAAACATTTGGTCGTATAAGCATCAACAGCTCAAGAGAATACTCTCTAAAGTTCAATAAAAATACTTTCATATGTTTATATTGGAATCGATGAGTGCAAGAAGGAAGACAAAATGAAAGTAAAAGCAATGTAAGAATTATACAATGTCCGTCGGGAAGACCGGTACCTAGGGTCAATCAATAAACCATATAGATCCTAGATTACTCTGGTTAACAAAGTAACTGCGCCGTCCCAGTTTCTTGGCCTACAAGTGCGTGCTAAATGCCAGCGCATTCACTAGTGTTCTGCTCATTCCTTTCACCTACTATGGGATAAATTTACTGGATTTCAGGAAACTTAAAGAGTTAACGAGAGCTTTTCCAAAGCAAAAATGCCTGTCTACAGTCCTTTCAGACAAGTCCAGTTCCTTTTGACAAGTCACTAAATAGATGAAAATTATCCCCCATTCCACTCTAAAAGAAAAAAAAAAGTGTCGAGGAGATTCTCATAATGGACCCGGCACCGATAGCTGGTTGCATCTTACACTTCATAATTGCTGCCGAACAAAGCTCCACAAATTTAGCAACTTTCGGACACAGAACAAGTGTATGCCGAACAATTTCATCGTCTTTCTTGAGCTGGCAATGCTCTTCGATTGGACAGCTCTACCATACCAGTGGTTTCTGTAAACTATTGTTAGTTCCCGGGCAAAAAGCCAAGCAGTTCTCGTCGACATCCAGAATTTACCCCAAAGACCTTACCGCTCCTCCAACCTGCCGCCAGTCCTCTGAAGAGTGCTAGTGTGGAAGTCACGATGTACTGAGATCTACTTTTACAAATCCACTGCCTAACCTGAAAAAAAGCGTCCTTTTCACAAGAAGCTATAGAAAAATCTCTCCAATTTGGTCAATGGTAAACTGAATCAAGGTACAACAGTCAGGCAGTTTTTTTAGAATGTGGGCAATGTACGCGGGGCTGCTGAAAAGTTCCTGGCTTTGGGTAAAAGAAAATAATCAGTTAATTATGGTTTTATTCAAGATATTTCTCTCTCAGATTCCACACTTTCGCGATACTCAAAAGCCAGGAACTTTTCAGCTCCCTTTCGTATAAGTTTGTCATTTGTGTCCGACTTCAGAGGCATAGCTTCTCAATCAAACTATTTCTGGGTGAAATTGGTTAATTATTATTACTGGCAGAATCGTCACAGTGTCGGAAAAATACCTTGTGGTCTTTCCTCCGGCTCTTCATGTTCAGAGTTCTTATCTCAACGAAGGCAACTTTGTCTTTCATCCATTTGGGGTTAGAATAAAGTAAAGTACCAGTCACGTACTCGGGTCGATGGTATCTACTAAAACACTGTCCTCAAAATCGGTGGCCTTGTGCCTAAATTAGAAGCAACACCGTTTACTACTACTACTACTACTACTACTACTACTACTACTACTACTACTACTAGTAGTAGTAGTAGTAATGGTGGTAGTAGTAGTAGTAGTAATGGTGGCAGTAGTAGTAGTAATAACGGTGGTGTTGGTTGTGGTGGTGGTGGTAGTAGTAGTAGTAGTAGTAGTAGTTTCGGCCATAATGACACAGACTGCAGATACTGCGCGAAGGCAAAAATGGAGTTTTAGTATAGAAATATCTTTCATAATATTTTCCCCAACCTGTTATAAAAATAACTCAGACTGGAAAATAATTTTTTTTCCAGACTAGGTTTCTTTATTTGCTAATCTTGAAAGGAAAAACAATCTCTATGGCAAGAGAAGAACTTAACCTCTAGGTGAAAGGGTGAAAAAAAATCGTCTTCGTTTATTTGTAGCTTCATTGGAATGGAAAAAAAGAACAGTGGTCATTGGTTTCGAAGGTCTTTTTTGGAACTATAAAGCGAAATGATTGTATGTTAGTGTGGTTAATTTAGAATAAACTGAGTGAAATATATAAATGAGAAGATGCAGTCTCATATTATAGAAAATCAGAGATCATATATTTATTTTCTATTTAAAGAGAGCAACAAGAAAAACTAAAGAAATATACATATGCTACTGTAATACTGAAGTTCAGTAACAAACATTATACACGGGTATGCAGTCATGGAAAAAATCCTACAGCAGGAATTAAAGTTATCGGAAAGAAGAAGGTTGACATACTAGATTTTATTCCTTTTGATTACGAGTTTTGTATGACCCATGAGATAAGATTTGGAGAAATAATTTTCTTTGGAATTCTCTGTTTAAAAACTACATTGACGTTAAAAAGAAACACAATGCTACGTAAACGTTAGGGATACTGGGCACATGGACATAAAATCGAGGGTTCATTTTCTGGATAGGGTGATGTGCTATGTCCTTGAGCAAGGCACTTCATTTCATGTTGCTCCAATCTACTGAAAAAAGAAAGAAAAAAAACAAGCTGCAGTCAAGTGCTGTTTCAGCCATCTTCCCCGCTAGCAGATGTTCCACTCAGTGAACGGAGTGAGTGCCAAGAGAGTGTCTGCAAGTGCTCATATCTACATAGGCAACTAAAACAGCGAATGCATCGTACATATTACCAAATCATACACAATTGCGAGTGACTGCTTTAGTTTATTTTTCAGACATTCATATCAAACTTGAATGTATTTTCTTTTATAACTAAAGGATCGATTGGTTATTTAAGAAAACACTTTTGCTATTTTTTTTTTACTCTTCTCCTGGCTATATTACATTGTATCACTGAATCAATTTATATCTACTCTAGAATGATAGAAAGAAGCCGATTTTGAATTTGGTCACGGATAGTGAAACAGACAACATAGCGTCCAATGCAGACTATACCAATATCCTTTCCCCGCATCATTCGAATGAGCCGACAAAATAGTTTCTATATGATTGTTCGATTTTCCGCAAATAGCAGCCAAATCTTGCTCAAATAACATGATAGAAGGGAGGAGATAATAGTAAATGTCTTAGATATACATAAGTCTGAAGTAAAAGCAAAAAGGATCAGGATTCTACTTCCTTCAGGGGTCACTTAGGATTAAACAACAACGGCAACTAATATGATTATAAAATGGCAGATTTGAAATTTAAGATCTAATCTCCTTTTCTTAGTGGTACAGCTTCACTGTAGCGAAAGGTGGGGAGAAACGCATGAACGCAACAGATTAGTCACTGTCTAATTCTTGAGCATCATGACTAGATCAGATAAAAAAAAAAGATGTCTTTGTTATTCGTTTTTTCAGTCAATGCCAAAAAATTGAATAACAGGCATGGCCGTGTTGTAAAATGTTTGCTTCCCTACCACATGGTTCTGGGTTCAGTTCCAGTTCATGGTACCTTGGGGAAATGTTTTCTACTATCGCTTCGGACTTACCAAAGTCTTGTGAGTGGATATGGTAAACGGAAACTGAAAGAATCCTGTTGCATATATATATATAATATACATACATATATTATATATATATATATATATAATATATATATATATATATATATATATATACATACATACATATATATATATTATATATATTATATATATATATATATAATACATACATATACATATATATATATATACATACTATATATATATATTATATATACATACATATATATATATATATATATATAATATATATATATATATATATATATGTATGTATATGTGTGTTTGTCCTCCACCACCGACTGACAACCTATATTGGTGTGTATATGTCCCTGTAACTTCACGGTTCGGCAAACGAGACCTGATAGAATAAGTACCAGATTTTATAAGAATAAGTACTGGGGTCAATTTGTGCGCCTAAAATTCCTCAAGGCTATGCCTCAGCACGACCGCAATCTAAGTAATGAAACAAGTAAAAAATAAAAGATAAAAGATATTTGTGTGAGGTGTTCAAAACTAAAATAAAAGCTAGAATTATATTTCAATGCTTCTCTATCGTTTCAGTCTTTTCACGTCTTGATAATTTTCTGCGCATGGTGTGAATATCGCTTTGAAAATCAAAGAGAAAGAAGATAGGCGCAGGAGTGGCTGTGTGGTAAGTAGCTTGCTAACCAACCACATGGTTCCGGGTTCAGTCCCACTGTGTGGCATCTTAGGCAAGTGTCTTCTGCTATAGCCCCGGGCCGGCCAATGCTTTGTGAGTGGATTTGGTAGACGGAAACTGAAAGAAGCCTGTCGTATATATGTATATATATATATATATATATATATATATATGTGTGTATGTGTTTGTGTAGCTGTGTTTGTCCCCTAGCATTGCTTGACAACCGATGCTGGTGTGTTATGTCCCCGTTACTTAGTGGTTCGGGCAAGAGACCGATAGAATAAGTACTGGGCTTACAAAGAATAAGTCCCGGGGTCGATTTGCTCGACTAAAGGCGGTGCTCCAGCATGGCCGCAGTCAAATGACTGAAACAAGTAAAAAGAGTAAAAAGAGAAAAAGAGAGAGAGAGCTATGGACAGCTGCTTCGGAACTCCAGCTTATACCAATAATAATTGGAGCACTTGGTTTTCTAAGTAAATGCCTATCGGTTTGGATAAGCATGGATTTTCAGAAAACGAAATCAATCAACAGAGTCGCACATTGCACATACAATCTGTAAGTGGAACAATAAAACTATGCAATACTTTTCTCAGGTTTAAAATGTGACATTGTTTTCGTCATCAATATTCAAATGATGGATCTTTGAATCGTTGTTAGAAATCAACTCCTTCCTCAGAGGAGGAATTTAAATAATTGAAAATAGAAGACATACATACATACATACATACATACATACATACATACATACATACTACCATACATACATACATACATACATACATACGCACACTGATAGTATCATATTATCTCAGCTGTATAATAAAATTGACATTTATTGACTAAAAGAAAAGTTGAGAAAGAATCTTCTCCAATGGTCAAGTGAGAAATATTTCTTTTCATGTTCGAACCGAAATCTAAACCACTGAAAAGCTTCTTGCAAAAATGTTTGGTGTATGTATGACCTTCAGCTTAGTAAAATTTAGTGTGTTCTTGAAATAAGTTGTACTGTCAAGACACTTTTAAAAAAACGATATTTTGAATGAGAGAAATATAAAAAATACTTCGGCAAGTTTCTGAGAAAAAGTTACTCGCCACTCTTCAGTTCATTGCTGGAATATGCTGCTATGCTTCACAACCAATGACACTTCTATAGAAGACTGAATTTATATTTAACTTGAAGGTTGTGAAAGACTAGTTGTAAAGGATGCAAGTTTTAATATACCAAGTTCTTTGTAATCCTTTGACGAAAATTAAAGCTGAATGGTAATATTTACACAAGTCATTAAAATCACGAAGGCAAGCTTAAGATTAAGAACTAGAGATATTCTCGCACTTATGCTATCCATCAGAGAAGGATTAGGCAGAATGCAATGTAAGCAGATTTCATATCACAGTTTTAAGGATAAGCAAAAACTGATTAGAAAGTAAATCCGTCTCTTTGAGGAAGGTAGCTGAGCTATGGAGAATGTCACTTTCATTTGTAAATATGCTTGAAGAGTTACGGTACATTGTATTTCAGTAACCCCGAAAAATACTATCAAGAAAATAATAAAATTCAACATTGTATTGTTATTGATATAGTGTTTCTTTAGCTAAATTATAGAGTAAGACGACTTCTGGTGTATAGCAAACGTGAGCATTTGAGATTAGGTTCCTAATATATCCTAGCTTTTAAGAAGGATTTGTTTCTGGGCTCACTTAAAAAAATAACGTCATAGCCGTCATTTGTAAACGTTATCACACAGTAGCACGCATCAAACTTTCGCTAATAATTTAAGGTACCTATGGATTCGCGAGCAGTCATAGACAAACTCTCAGCCTTCATTTCCTTTACCTAGTGGCCAATCGAATATATGACAGCTGGATAAAAAGAAAGGGCTGCACGAGTACTAGGCGGATACTAATTTTCGGTTGAACAGATTGGAACAACTTGAAGTGCTTAGTTCAGTTATGGAAACTATGACCGTATGATTGCGAGATCAATACTTTAACCACTTGACCACTAGTCCTCAGGGTATACTTGGCGATATAATAGAGAACTGACAGACTTGACGGGTAATTAATTAACAATTTGATGTAGCCGACTCTCCTGTCGATGATAACTAGTCGAAACACCAGTGTCTATCACAAAGAGTAAAACAAATTGACCCGAAGAGATGAACAAAAGGATAGTGTCAGAATTATTTCACAGTAAGATTTAATAAGTAAATGTAATTTCATTGAATTCATGTAACAGAAAAACGAAAGTTGTAAAACTTCCCGTTGTTCATTAATCAAACATTTTACTTTCCATCGTAACAAGATCAAAACAAATAAATAAATATCTGAAAACTTGGTTCAATATCTTATTTAGCGTAGAAATGGTTTCCATTACTCTTTTGCAGCTGCACAGTAGATACTGGATTCTTTGACTGCTATAATGGTTACGAGAGAGAAACTCTATACACACATACTTCAGTAACAGTTATACAATCCCATTTTGCCGATCAACGATAATAGAACAAAGCTCTCTTCGAAGAATTTTCTAGATCATATTTGATCGTTATTGATATCCGATTAAAAGATTTCATTATTTATCACACAGTGTAATATTCTTAATATTTATTATTGAACGCATCTTAACGATTACATTTTTTTTTCTATTCGAATATACATTTATTTTTTATAGTTTATTCTGGAGTGAACAATAAGAGAAAAAGATGAATAAAATTAACATATATGACTAAGCATGTATGTGTTTGTATCACTAGCGATTTTCCCCCCTGTCTTCCCTTCTCGGGATCTTTCCTTCTCCTATGTTTCCGACGAAGAGCTCCGCTCGAAACGTCAAACCATCCTTCTTCCCTTCTTTCCTGAGCGTCCAATAATACTTTATTTGTTCCACGTCCTTGCGTTGTTGTTTTTTTTGTTTTTTGTTTTCTTGTTTGGATTAACTATATATATACTATATATATATATATATATATATATATTATATATATATATATATATATATATTTGTGTGTGTGTGTGTGTGATGAAATTAGGAAAGAAATCTTAAATATATGTTAGGAAGCCATTTTTGCCATGAGCAGATCTGAAGGGTACTGAATCAAACCTCTTACATAACTCCCTTATTATATCGCATTCTCATAGAAATATGAGGTGAAGTATTGGATAATTTAGTTGTTGTAGAAATTGTTGAATTACTGATGGAACAGTTTTCAATGGAAAAGATTTAGTTGTCATAGTTACCAGAATACCAAATGACGAAAGCTAGTCTAAAGCTAGTGAGTCATACTCACTGATTAGAGCAAAAATCGCAAAAGATGGTCTAAGAATGTAGGGTTTGTTAGTTAAAATCAGCACCGATCCGACTGTTCCAGAGGTTGCCTTGGGTAACGTTACCAGTAGTGCTCAAGAGCGGTTTGAACATAACACGCATACACATTCATAAACACACACACACACACATGGATATATCTACACACATGCGCAAAATATACACATATATACTTGTATATATATATATATATATATATATATATATATATATATATATATATGTGTATATATATGTATATATATATATGTATATATATATGTATATATAATATATGTATATATATATATATATATTATATATATATATATGTATATATGTATATATATATATATATATATATATATATATATATATATATATATATATATATGTGTGTGTGTGTGTGTGTGGTGTGTGTGTGTTTAGTATATATGAGTCTATCTATCTATCTATCCATCTGTCTATCAACACGACCCATTGATTTCTGTGATACACGATCCCAACTGATCGGAATTCGACCCCCCTTTTTTTCTTTTTTTTCTCTTCTTCCCAAAAAGAAAAGCTCTACTTCGTATTTTGTCCCTTCTGTGTTCAGCCCTGCGTGGCCAATAAGGAAATCTTTCTGTCTGTCTGTCTGTCTGTCTCTCTCTCTCTCTCTCTCTCTCTCTCTAAGCTTCTAAGAAATCTTTTGACGCTGATATTGTATACTCTGGTCATTGAGATTTGAATGGAAATGACAATAGCTTATATATAAGAGAAAGGAGATGAAAGGAAAAACCAACTAAGTCAAGGCGGTCAAAATGCTACGAATGAGAGCGTCGTTATCTTTCGAAGGCCATAGAAATGGTAACTAAGCTGATTGTAGTCGTTTCAGTAAATCAGCATCTTTTAAGAGGTAGAAAAGATTTACTTTGTGACGCCGTCCCTATTCTTCTATTATTTTACTTGATTCAGTCATTGGTTATGCCGCCATGGGGCCATGCTGGGGCGTAGCCTTGAAAGGGTTAATTTAGTCGATCAAAGTAATTATAATATATATTCTTGCGTCGTGTTCTTACTCTATTGGTTTTCTTTCATCGATCTCTAAGTTACAGGGTTAAAAAAAAAAGTCAATGTCGGTTGACAAACGTTGAGAAACAAACACAGATATACATATATAATGGGCTTCCGCACATTGCCTGTCTTCCCTTACAAGGTATTGGTCAGCTTTGGAGCTATTGCAGAAAACACTTTGCCAAAATTGTATGCAAATGGGGCTTCGAAAGGGACATCTTCATAAAATAGCCTGTGATAAGTAACATCGTAAATATTTGGATGTATACCTTATAAAATAATCAATGTATTTGAGTCTACAAGCTCGGAATTGTTTTATTTGGAACACTATTTCTCAGAGATACAATAATTTATTCTTCAGTAACTAGGAAATTATTATACAAGAGAAAAAATCGCTAGGCAGTTAATGTAATCTATATCAAAATCTTCCAAACTTTTATGTCTGAGGGAACCTCAACACGAAAATCATGCACATATATATCGCACGTGAAAACAACAGAAAATCTGGGTATTATTATTTTTATAAGACGGAAAAAAGTTGTCAATAAACAACCACAGGACTCGAACTTGCATCTCTCGGAGAGCGGTTGAGTATTTTACCATTAAGCTAAACTTGCTGCTGACAACAATCTCTGTCAAATTTAAGCGCTGAATACGTGGCATTTAAAAAAAAATACTT
Organism: Octopus sinensis; assembly: GCF_006345805.1. Lineage (NCBI taxonomy): Eukaryota > Metazoa > Mollusca > Cephalopoda > Octopoda > Octopodidae > Octopus > Octopus sinensis. Next base: position 58,170,706 of record NC_043004.1, on the reverse strand, counting down.
CAACAGCATATATATAAACAAACTTATATTTGTTTTTTTAGAAGCGTCGAAGTTTTTAAAACATTTGTCTTCTTCAAGGTTGTTACCAAAACCACGTTTAAATCAAATTACATGTCCCTTCCAATCTTGTATTGAAAGTTGCTTCCTTCTCTATGTGCATCTTACGATTTGCGAGGATTTCCCTACCTTAAAGAATATGCTATGCGTGTATAACAAAATTGTAAATGTAGAATTAAGTACAGAAAATAAAAGGTGGCTATAGAAAATATATATGCATATATATATATACATACATACATACATACATATATACACATACATACATACATATATATATACATACATACATATATATACATACATACATATATATAATTTTCTTTTTCTTTTTTATTTCTTTCAGTCATTTTGACTACAGCCACGCTGGAGCACCACCTTTAGTAGAACAAATCGACCCCAGGACTTATTCTTTGTAAGCCTAGTACTTATTCTATCGGTTTCTTTAGCCGAACCGCTAGGTTACGGGGACGTAAACACACCAACATCGGTTGTCAATCGATGGTGGGGCGACAAACACAGGCACACAAATACATCCCCACCCTATATATATATATATATATACACGACGGGCTACTTTCAGTTTCAGTCTATCAAATCCACTTACAAGGCTTTGGTCGGCCCGAGGCTATAGAAGAAAACACTTGTCCAAGATACCATGCAGTGAGACAGAACCCGGAACCATGTAGTTGGGAAGCAAGCTTCTTACCACATGTTAGCCTATTTACCACTATTTCTCGTGAAATTCCTAGGGTTTCTGCAACTCCGGTTCAAGAATGCTAACCTGTATTACCTATATCATTTTGCAGTCAAATGTTTGACATTTAAGCTTTTCACCTCAAAGCTGGTTTTTCACTGTCCGTACTCAAAGAGTAACATTGAAATTTCCACTACTTAAAACTCAAGAGAAATAAGACTTTATTGAATAAAAGAATGTTCTTTGTACATCAACCGTAGATGAGGGTTTGACTTTTCCCTATATTTCAACCATTTTGTCTTTTCTTTTATGTCTAACTAGCAGTATCGCCCGGCGTTGCTCGGGTTTGTAAGGGAAATAACTATATAAGCATTTTTAGAGAGTTATAGCAACCCCCCCCCCCAAAAAAATGCATTCAAAATGGGAAAAAAATTATGGTAATTTTTTTTTAAATCGTTGACTCATCTTAGACATTTTTAGAGAGTTACTTCCCTTATATAATAGCAAAAAAATGCATTAAAATGGAAAAAAATGATGGTAAATTTTTTTTTAAATCGTAGACTCATCGTAGACGCGCGCTAATACCCAGAAGGGCTCGATATGAATCACGACTATAAGATACCCGGTTTTGGTTAAACTGCACCGCAAAATGTGGGAGTAGTTAGGAATCTAAATCGTAGGAGACAGACACACAACCTTACTTTTATATATAAAGATTTTCATATATGTCCGAATACGTGTTTTTTTTTAACGTAATGGCGCTTGAAATATGTATAGACATTCAGGGACATGTTTTACATATGTTATATGGGCATATAAATTCATCGTGTGTGTTTGCTTGTTTGTTCGTTCGTATGTATATGAGTAAGTGCATGTGTTTGTTCGTGAATCAATATGGTAGTATTAATGTTATCGAAAACATTTCTGTTAAATTTGACCGACCTAGATTCGGTTGAACACGTTATGAAACAGATTTTGGTTGGTTGATTCCATCTGATATGGGCACTATAGACTTCTCACCCAAAATCCAAACACAGCTGGATGGATGCTTTTTACAACACTCTGAACTCAATTTACATTGATGGATATCGCAAACATTGATCAAAGCTCTGATCGACCCATCAATCATTTGAGTAGATAGCTAACAAAGGGAAGATGCTTTATGCTAGCATGGACTACTGTTATTATTATGGATGCTTTACATACATACATGCATGCATGCATGCATGCATGCATACATACATACATACATACAATCATACATACATACATGCTTGCATTCATATATGCTTGCATACATAC
>NC_043004.1:58153650-58158650 GCF_006345805.1 Octopus sinensis | reverse complement strand
ACATATACTCATCTATCCATCCAGAACTACACAAACATGTAACTCTCGCGGAAAAATCTCTACACGCACAGATAGCTTTATACACAGCCGCAATTAATGATATGAATCACATTTTCTCTTTTTCCTTTTTAATCTTTTTTATCATCTTAAACAAATAAACTAGTATCACCAATAATACTTCATCCATCATTTGCCCAATTTTTACCTCCTTATCTTTCTTTTCTATTTTCTCTTCTTTTTTTTCATATTTTTCTCCTCCTTTCCCTACTTTTTTCCCCCTTTTCAATACATTTCTTTCTTTTTGTTAGTCAAAGTGCAAGCTTTTATCCACCAGATGATTAACTACTTTCTGTCGAGGATTGTCCCCACCACTCCTCTTCTCTCATTCTCTTTCTTTCGCTCTTTCTCCCCCTCTCTCCCCCCTTCTCTCTCTCTCTCTTCGATTTCAATACACCCAAACATACATTCTCTCATTTTTCAAACCGTTTTTCTTGTTCGTTCCCTTCGCATTCTCTCTATCCGTCTGTTCCACTTTATCCTTATCAACTTCTACCTTCTGCTAAATCACTTGCTCTCTCTTTGCACACCCCAATGCAAGTTTTCATTTCTCTATTTCAGACCATGCTGTCTTCCTGTCGTCTTCTTTGTTATGGTCTCTCTTCATTCATTCTTGTCGCCATTCATTCTTTCTTTCTCTCTTTCTCTATCTTTTCATTATTTCTCCCTTCTTTCTTCTCTCATCTCTCATGCACAAGATTTCAAACCACTAGATGACTAACTATATTTCTTCTCTATTTACTATTGAGTTTAAGTCCGTTGGAAATCGATATGCACATCACAGACACACCGATGCAATGTGCACTTTATGTGCTTTTCACTTGGTTGTCGTTCTTTCCTTCTATTGCTTTCACTTTCACACTGTATATGTATACACACACACATACATAAATGCACACACACAGACACACACACATCTAAACCCACTTAAATGTACAAACACAAAACACGTGCATACGTTGAGATACACACCTACAGAAATACAAACAAGCACACACATACACATACATACATACACACACACATACATACATACACACACACATACATACATACGTACAGATTGACAAATTGATAGATTGATAGATAAGCAGAAATAGATAGATAGATAGATAGATAAACAGATAGATATAGGTATAGATATATAAATATGTTTCATTGTCTCTCTGTGCATCTAACTGTATGAATGAGTGAGCGTGCGTGTCTATTTCTCTATGTATCTGCACATGCGTAAGTCTGAACGTATGATATAAAATTATGCATTTGTGTTTATCCTAATTTGTGGGAAGCGTTGTGTAATTTTTTCCTGCCTCTTTGTTACATGTGTGCGTATTTTCATTCGTGTATGTCTGTGTGTGTGTGTGTGTGTGTGTGTGTGTGTGTGTGTGTGCGTATGTGCGTGTACGCGAGCTCGCCTGTTTGCGTGTGAGTGTGTGTGGTTATGAGGTTGTGCCCGTGTAAGCGTGAAAGTGTTCTATACTGCTGTTTGCATGTGCACGTGTTTGTTGTGTGCATTGGAGAACAATTACGTCAAAGGAGGGTGAGTGAGTTGTTTGAAGCGGGACACCCCAAGCAACATGTTGCACAACTAACTCGCCATATCAATTGAAATTGTGTTAAATTATGAATATGCAAGTGAAACACAAGAGCGAGGGAGAGCGAGGGAGAGCGAGGGAGAGCGAGGGAGAGCGAGGGAGAGAGAGTGAGAGAGAGAGGGACAGAGGGAGGGGAGTCGTAGAGAAAGCATTTTAATTTTGTATAAATAAATAAGAGATAACTACACGGGTGATATACTTGTTCGCAGCCAATCAAATTACAAACCCACCACATTAAAAACACATTAGATAATACCCTACTCGGAAAAAAAAAGCCGTAAGGTCATGGCTGGAATGCCTTTGATAAAACGTGCACTCATTTATGGCAGAATCTGCACAAAAATAAGTAAATAAATAAACATAATTTTTAGAGTAGGAAGTTTCCCCAGAAGCTATAAGCAATTTGGTTCAGAGACGTTACCTGTTACTTTTTTGTCTTCTTTTTTGTTAGCAAGCCCGTCGTATATATGTATACATATATATATATGCGTGTGTGTGTTTGTATGTCTGTGTTTGTCCCCCTAGCATTGCTTGACAACCGATGCTGGGGTGTGTTTACGTCCCCGTCACTTAGCGGTTCGGCAAAAAGAGACCGATAGAATAAGTACTGGGCTTACAAAAAGAATAAGTCCCGGGGTCGATTTGCTCGACTAAAGGCGGTGCTGCAGCATGGCCGCAATCAAATGACTGAAACAAGTAAAAGAAAAAAAAAAAAATTGTTTCAAACGTTCAAGATGAGCGCTTTACTCAACAAGTCAGCGGTGGTGCCCCAGCATGGCCGCGGCCTTCGGGCTAGAACATTTTAAAGGATTTTTAAGGATTTAAGTAGTTCGGAAAGCTTGCTACGACACTAATTTCTTAATGGAAGGACAACTAAATTGTTGGTTTTCATGTCGTTCTTAGTCTCATCCAGTGTTGGACGGGAAAGTCACCAGCAGAGTAGATTCACGGTCGTCAATCACGAAAGATTATGCCATCGTAATTGCCGAGAAACAGTTATTCAATGAGGGACAAACATAAAAGCTCATATAAATTATATATTGAATGAGATGTACTTGTTAGAGATTGCCAAAGAAAAGTTAAATGCAATCATGGGTAAAGAATTCCTTCCGTCATGAATGATCATGGGATTGCATCTACAAAGTTACTCTCCGAGGCACAAGTCCGGGTTAAGTTGTTCATGGGAAACCAGCAGTCACCCAAGGATACCAGTTTCCCCGCCACCGATGTTATCCAAGGGAAAGGCATAGGGGCCGAAACAGCTTGGTACCAGAGACGTCGCAACTCATTTCTACAGCTGAATGAACTGAAGCAATAATGTGAAATAAAGTGTCTTGCTCAATCCTGGGAATCGAACTCACAACCTCATGATTGTGGGCCCGGCGCTCTAACCACTGAGCCATGCTAGGTTCAATGAGCTACTGGATCTAAATAGATAAAGGTCATTGGAAAGGCATCAAAGTCAGATTCGGTACCGGAATTGTATGGTACTCTTACTGACTCCCTCCATATCGAACTCAATGATTGTTTGCTGCACCGCAGCAATTTACAAACATTGTCACTATCAAGGAAGTGCCGACCGTAATCACATCCAGCACCACAACTGCGACCAGCGTCGGTACGATTCTCATTCAGCAATTCTGTGCAATGACGGTGACTATGACGAAAGAGATTATGTTGTGGATCAGATTAAAAGAATTTGAAGACAGACATCTTCTTCGACCGAAACCGTATCAGCTTCAAGTTTCACTTGGAGGGGGGATGAAGTTAAAGCGAGAGGCTAAGTGCTGCCCCCCAGTAAATTCCTTAAAAAGTGTACGAGAGTAGCAAATATAGTGTTGTGAGAGTAACGAATACAGAGAATAGTATATAGAATGTAGTATGCTCGGTCCAACTCTCAGCATGAGTCTGTAGGCCTGGCAAATGAAGTGTGGGAGGGAGTACCTGCTTTTAGTGGTCCGAGTCATCAATATTTTATGGTGTTTCCTTGATTGGCCCTATGTAGCTTGATTGACCCTATGGTCTTTAGGACATCCAGAAACTGCTTTGCAGGATTTGTTTGTTTGCTACTCGTTACATTCTGAGCCCAAATCTCATTTAGGTCAAAATTACATTTCGTTCTCTTGGGTCGATAAAATAAAGTAATAGTCAAGTACTGGGATCGATGCTATCGACTAAACACTTCACTTGTCCTAGTGTTGATGAACTTGTGTTTAAGTCGGAAATAATAATTATTGCAGCTGCAGCTGCTGCTGCTGCTGTTGTTTATCCATCAAGTCAGCTGTGATCAAATGCCTATAATCAAATGCCTTCCATTTATGATCAACCTTTTTCTTTCTTTTTTTTTAATGATTCGTCCATCTCGTTTCCAAGATTGTAAGGAGTGGCATGTGGCGAGATTTGATTGCTTCTTCTTGCAGGTCTAATGGTCGCATGGCCACTGTTTGTTAGCTCAGTTAATATTATTCTTTTCATAACAGTAACTTCACGACAGAAGTGACAGAGAATCGTATAACAAAATACCTGACGATATTTTTGTATGTTAAGACAGCGAATTGACAGAAACGGGCGAAATGCTTAGCGGTATTTCGTCCGTCTTTACGTTCTGAATTCAAATTCCGCCAAGGTCGACTTTGCCTTTTATCCTTTCTGGGTCTATAAATTAAGTACCAGTTGCGTACTGGAGTCGATCTAATCGACTGGCCCCCTGCCCCAAAATTTCGGCCCTTGTACCTTGAGTAGAAAAGGTTATTTATGTATATTTCTTCGTGGATCGAGTTAAAAGCAAGTTGGGTTCTTAGCATGTTGCTGAAATAACGGTTTCAAACTTTGGCTGAAGGTCAGCAGTTTCGGGAATGGGGAAAAGTCGATTACATCGAACCCAGTGATCAACTGGTATTTATTTTATCGATCTCGAAAGGATGCAAGGTAAAGTCGACCCCGGCGGACTATGTCGTATTCCTGTGTTTGCTTTGGTATAGTTTCTGCAGCTGGGGCCTTTCTTAACGCCAATTATTTTATAGAGCGTATGAAGTGTATTGGATGATATTATATAAATATATAGAAATATATGAAAGTGAGTTTGGAGGGATATATTATCCGGGCGGAAACCATATTAGCTCTCGGTTAAGTTCCAATTAACGGCTAACCACAACGATCAGTATCTAACGTCTGTGACTATATTTAGTTACTAGTCGTTCCGTGAATTCTTCGCTGGACAGTAAAAATTGTCAGTCATTTCACTTCAAGGATGACCTAATGGACGGACCCCGATGAAGCTGCAACGACAATAATGCTCGGTTGCATTTGCAACAGTGAGTGGTCGCTGCAGCAGAAACACCTGTAGGT
>NC_043004.1:58098650-58151150 GCF_006345805.1 Octopus sinensis | reverse complement strand
AAACGAAAGAGAGAGAGAGAGAGAGAGAAAGAGAGGGATGGAGGGAGGGAGAGAGAGAGAGAAAGGAGATTTCTTAACTATGTCACATTCGCAGAAAGACTTCGATCCTCTTGACCTAATTAAAAAAAAAAATTAAAGACATGCGGCAAATTTTGTATTAGCAGAAATACTGAATACAACCATTATCCAATATATACATTATCTCCTACCCTTTTTTACGCACATCTATTGCCTAGTTTCCACTGTCCCACGCTTTCCACCCGTTCATCTTCCCATTGAAATGCACATTCATCTGTAGTTTGTGAATCCTATTCCTGACCCCCACAATCGCTTCGATCTTTCCTAGACCACTTCTCTTCACCTTGAAAAGAAATAGGAAATTCGGCAGCCGCTTAGCTAGAAGTTTTATTGCACCCATTTGTGCAAAATCAAGCAGTTTTGAATGTACTCACCGCCGATGCATCGCTTGTTCTTGCGTTACAAAACTACTATTACCAAACCTAAGTCACCGTTCAACATTACCCAAAACATCTGTTGCACATCTTTCAACAGCGCAGGTGTGGCTGTGTGGTAAGTAGCTTGCCTACCAACCACATGGTTCCGGGTTCAGTCCCACTGCGTGGCACCTTGGGCAAGTGTCTTCTACTATAGCCTCGGGCCGACCAAAGCCTTGTGAGTGGATTTGGTAGACGGAAACTGAAAGAAGCCCGTCGTATATATGTATATATATATATATATATATATATATATGTGTGTGTGTGCGTGTATGTTTGTGTGTCTGTGTCTGTCCCCCTAGCATTGCTTGACGACCGATGCTGGTGTGTTTATGTCCCTGTCACTTAGCGGTTCGGCAAAAAGAGACCGATAGAATAAGTACTCGGCTTACAAAGAATAAGTCCCGGGGCCGATTTGCTCGACTAAAGGCGGTGCTCCAGCATGGCCGCAGTCAAATGACTGAAACAAGTAAAAGAGTAAAAGAGATACATTGTATCATCTGAAAACTTTGTGACGCATTTCATTTTGGGAAAAACAGCCTCTCGCCCCGTTTTCGGGAACATGTTCGAAGCAGACTACTACGCGTGCCACGTCAGGCTGTTACCATTCATACTAACACAAGAGACTGTCCGATTACCTATACATCATTGTGCAGCATCTCCATACATCATGGATCAACACACTCAAAGAAACGGAGGGAGCAACGAATGCGTTTCATATACAAATTCGGGATCGTGTCAATGACAGGTTTAAAAGAGCGTTTTCCTTCTATTCTAACACCTTTTAGTTCAATATTCCCATTGAAGTCCTTCGACTTCCCTCTCACCTAAATTTCTCCTTTCACCTAGCCTTCGCCTTTTCCTCTTCCTGTTTTCTTTTCCTTCACTCACTCAGTTTCTCTCTCCAACTTCTTTTTGTCTACATATACAAACTTACTTTATCTTGTGTTCCCCATCAGTTGCAGCCAGTTTCTTAAATATAGGGGATGTAAAGTTCTGCTGTCTTTCTTTTATTTCCCTATTGTCATCTTTGCTTCAAAGGACTCTCTCCAAAACGTTGGATATTCCACTTCCCACGACAGTTTCACTGTACTCTTTCTGTCGGTTTTTTCAAATAATCTATACTGAACGAGCAAGCTCCCTTGCTATGAAATTGTATTTGCTAGTAAGTGGTATAAGACAAATCAGTCATTCAGTTTACGTTCATTTGTGCATTTGTGTGTGTTTTCGAAGTTCATATTCCATCAGATTTTCACTCCGGCTATTTCTCGACTTGATATTGTATAAAATTTTATTTATTTATGTATTTATTTATTCATCTATTTTTGTTTACAAATATACTTATATCGTTGATGTCGATATGATAAATAGTAAAGTGGACAGAAACAGGATTTTGATTTTTAAAAGAAACATAACCATTTGTATATTGCAATATATCTGTTAACAACTTCCTCCTGATTCAGTAAAATATTCCACTATTCTCATTTTAAATGGCATATATTTAAGTTTCCGTTTCTCTAACTTAGTGGCAGGGCGGTGGATTTTCTGAATCGTTAGAGTCTCCGACAAAATATCTCACTTTACTTACAAGTTCAAAGCCCATCGAGGTCAACTTTGTCTTTCATCACATCCGATTGATACAATAACACACCTTTCTAGTCCTGGGGTCGATCTAATCGACTAACTCGTCCCTTAAAACTGCAGACCTTGTGCTTGAATCAAAAACTGTTATTATCGTAAATTCGTCATTTTGCTTTCCATCCACAAGGGTTCGGTAAATTAAAGTGCCATCAAGTGATGGGGATGATGGCATAGACTAACCCCTCTTCACAAAAATTATTGGCCTCGATATAATCTTTATTATTGTTATTTTATTTCTTACTTTGGTAAGACGTCTATACTTTGCTCCCTCTATGGATCAAAGTTTGTTGAGTTTTGCAAAAGTTGGATGACTATTCATAACTATTGCTACAAGGAGTTATTACTCAAGGAGACGAGAGATCTAACATGTACTTCCCTCTCTCTTTCTCTCTCTCTCATTCATATACACAGATGTGCAGGAAGTAAATAGGCACCTATACTTTTCAATATTTCTGATATAAGCGTATTAATATGTTTTCAGCGGTGTAGAATTTACAATGTAATTATTCTTTTTTATTCCATGTGCCATTATATTAAACATTTGCGAAAGGTAACCATGCCACGCACAAAAATTTCAGCAGAACTGTCAGATTTTCAAAGAGGTCGTATTGTTGGGCAATCTGAGGCTGGTCTTAACCAACGAAAAATAGCCGAAAATCTTCAAATTCCTCTTACTACTGTTAATAGAATTATAGTGCAATTCAAAAGCCAAGGAAAAGAATCAACAGATTCTCGACCCTGCCGACCTGGGCTCTTGGAAAGGAAGCTTCGCTGCTTGAAGAGAATTGTAGAAACGAACCCCGTTCGTAGGCTTCTGACATTGCAAAACAGCTAGAAATTAGTCCAAGAACGTGTTACATATCTGCATAAGCTTGGGTATTATGGACGCGCAGCTAGATGAAAACATCTCCTTCAACCAATTAATATCACGAAAAGAAAGATGTCATAAAAATCCAGTTATTTTGGGATAGAGTGATTTTCTCAGATGAATCCAGTTTTGTATTATTTTCAGACAGTGGACGTGTTTGCGTCTGGAGGCTTCCCAAGCAAAAATTTGATTTGAAAGGACTCCAGCCAACTGTAAAACATGGCGGTATCTCTGCAATGGTATGGGGAGCTGTCACCAGCAATGGTCATTCTGAGCTGATCGAATGTGTTGGAACCATAAACTCCGAAAAATACATCGAAATACTTAAGCAAAGACTTCTTCCGATGTATTCACACGATAACATAACGGAAAATAAGTTTTTATTCATGGAAGATGGGGCTCCATGCCACACAGCAAAAAGGAATCAACAATGGCTGACTGAAAATAGGATTAAAAAGCATCCTTGGCCGAGCCAATCTCCTGACATAAATCCAGTTGAAAATCTTTGGAGCATACTAGATAGAACTATTCGAAAACCTCGACAGAAACCTAAATCTAAAGATGAATTGTTTCGATTGTTGCGTGAAAAGTGGGCAGAAATTCCACAAGAGACAATCACAAAGCTCATCAGTTCAATGCCGAAAAGAGTTTATGAAATAAAATCTGCAAAGGGAATGTCAACTAAATACTAAAGTATGGAGTCCTACCAATCGATTACATTTCAATTGTTCGGTTTGCTATTATATAAAAGATTTTGAAAATTAAAGGTTTCTATTTACTTCCTGCATGTCTGTGTGTGTATGTATATATCTATATCTATATCTATCTATCTCTCTATATATATCTATATATATATGTATATATATATATTTATATATATATATATATATATATATATTCTTTTACTCTTTTACTTGTTTCAATCATTTGACTGCGGCCATACTGGAGCACCGCCTTAAAAGATGTTAGTGGAAGAAATCGCCCCAAGGACATTCTTTGTAAGCCTTGTACTTATTCTATTGGTCACTTTTGCCGAACTGGTAAGTTACGGGGACATAAACACACCACCATCTGTTGTCAAGCAATGGTGGGGGAAAACACAGAAACACACGCACACACACAAATACACACGCTCGCGCGTGCGCACACTCACACACACAAACACATACGATGGGCTTCTTCCAGTTTCCGCCTACAAAATCCACTCACAAGGCTTTGGTTGGCCCGAGGTAATAGCAGAAGGCACTTGCCCAAGGTGTCTCGCAGTGGAACTGAACCCGGAATCATATTGTTGGGTTCTTACCACACAACTACGATACACACACACACATATAAAATACAAAATGGGATAAGAACGCAAAACATCCAGACAGTTAGGTGATGCAAAAAAGGGACAACAAAACATCCAGACAGACGATACAAAGAAAACAAGGACGGGTCATTCGGAGTTTTCTTTCCTCAGTCGAGTTCCAGATTATCTTTGCAATTTCGACTGGTTATACTCGAGATCGCTCCAATCTGATCAGACCCAAGAAAAAACTAAGCTAAGGGCATTAGATTCCTTGGAAGAAAGCTGCGAATGTATACGGAAACAAGAACGGGAAAAAAACGGAGAAATGTGACACAAATACAAATAACAGGACATAACAACAGGCGTCTTTCGACTAAGGACGAATTAAATTAAGCTGGCGTGTGTAGAAGTAAAGCCTTACGGCAGGGACATAAGATTTGACAGGCACAGGGAGAAATATAGATGTTGCACGGATGGTAGTCGAACCATATATATATATATATATATATATATATATAAGATACTTAGAAAATATTTTCCTTATCGTCGACATTCAATATAAAATGTCGACTAGACATATCCTTTCACGAGCAAAATCATTTCCCTGGACAACACATACACACAAATAACTAAAAATATTACAAATGAAAATATAAAAATAAAGAAAAAACGATTTAACATAAATATGAGTTTACTGGAAGGCTCGTGCCATAACTTAAGGACGACATACCGGTTTCCACACACACACGTTCACAAAACGTTACGTTATACAGGGAGATTCATGGCTAGATATGTTCTTGTTGGAAGTGCAAGACTGGAAAAACTATACAGTAACAAAGCCGACTTTCCGGATAACAATGGTCCGAAGCCTCTTATATTCTACATACTCATTTTCGAACATGGACTTCAAATTCATGTGTCCGTCAGAGTAATTTATTGCGCGGCCCTGTTTCACAGTATCTTACACAGTACAGTATTAATAAACTCGGGTGGTTTTTACAAATGTACAGGTACCTGTATTTCATTTAATTATTTAAGTAAATTTCAAATCTGTTTAATCAATAAGTGATTAGCCCTGGTGCGGAAAAATAGGTAAACCAGAAGGCTTTGGAACCAAAGGTTTCGAAAATTCGATGTTGTATCTATATTACAAGAAACTCTCTCTCTCTCTGCTAACCATAAGATTTTCTCTACTAATAGGAAGGGAGATTGTTAATGTGCATATACATCATTAAAACAGGGGGCAGGATCTTTTATGTAGCCGTCAAAATGAATAGCCGATCTATGTGACAATATTTTGTCTGTTGAACGAAGTACAATATTGATACTGTCTGATTCTTTTCAAGACTGAGGAGACGAAGCCAAGGCGACAGCTGAAGTATAAAATTCACACCCATCCGTACATTCATACAAGAAATAAAGAACACTGGCTTTTAAACTGGCATGAATATGGATACAACAAACAACACAGTTATTTACACATATAACTTCGATACACACATGCATGCAAACTCACAAATCTACTGCCATAGCATCCTTACAATGCCTAAATGGTGCCAACGAAATTTTAATTTACCGAGTTGGTTGGCCTAACCTTTTGTGGTATATCTTTTAAACATTCGGTATTCTCCTTGCATTAATACACTATACAAAACACTATCTATAATATTTTCTATTAATTTTCTTCACACAACAATTTTGGTCAGAGCCAGCTATCAGTTTTCGGTGATCTATAATCGATTAAGACTCTTGGTATTGCATAACACTTGTAATTTATAGCGCTTAACAACTGGCCTTTCTTTCATCGGAAGACACTTCACGATATTATAAAGCAACCCATTTTTCTTTGATTTACTAATATATACATATTTAGAAGATTGTTACGTATATATTAATGGAAGCCTGGACACCAATTTTAATAGCATTTCTTATGTCCACCATAGTGTGGTGACTGTAAAATCGATTGGCTTAAATAAAAGGAGTCTGGCCACCGAAACACAAAGATATACACTCACACTGACACAAACACAACATTCACCATTACTTAATGTTAAAGTCGTGAACTCTCCATATCAGATCAGGCACAGATCATTAGTGCTAGCAATAATCACACCAGAGACAAATATTCCACGCAGGGACGCTACTCTATCGAAGATCAACCTATTTTCTAAGTAGGTTAACGAAGACCTTTAGAATTAAATACATCGTCTATTGTTTGAAAATGAATACAAATTCACATCTAGTCGTGCTTAGCAATTGTGGTCGAAATCATATGTTTCTTCCTAATTGCCTTGATCACTGTGCCTCCAATTGTGTTTCCTGTATAAACAAGTTTTCTGCTTGCAGCAAATGATATATGTCTAACATGGAGCAGTTATGTTTAATATTATTGATTGTAATAATCAAATTTGCTTAGCAACTTTATGATATCGATTGTGGTAATGTGGTTTGTTTCACACTATTATTATTCGTATTGATTTTTTTGGTGATGTCTTCCGAGTAGCTTTGTAGTGTTAATTGTTGGTTGGTATTGACATAGTAACATTATCAGGATATTATCCACGGTCCGATCCTACTATTAATTGACACCGTGTCATCTTCCCACTTTACCGTGTCTTTGCATCGTCGCCTGTTTGGCATTGTAAAGCAACACATTTTTTCCCTTTCATGTTGTCTTCTGTTAACCAGCCAAGTAGTGTTGTTAAAATGTTTGCTTCTTAAATTGTCTTTTGCCAACTATTTATGTCTTCATGACATCACATCGCATACATCAGAACTATCATAATTATGCAATGCATATGTATAATTAGCTATATCACCGCACCGAAATGTTTGTTGGCTTGTCAACACTAGTGAAAGTTCTTAGCATTGTTGTAGTATCGATTTTGGAACTATTATAAACTGATAACTATAGCCGTAACATTTCGTTGTTGACACGGACATACGTGCTGAACTCATCTACCAGCATCTGAGTGTTGATTCCTGTTTGTGAGATAATATTCAGTGTCAATACAGTTTAGCTACCTCAACACTATGTCGACAAGAATGTTATATTCTACTTACTAGTTTGTTGTAACATAATGCTGATTCGCTATGGTGTTGAGTCATTACTCTGGCAACCACTCCTCGATATGAATTATATAGATGTCAACAATTTACTAATACTGATCTACAGTTTTGTAGATATAAAAAAAAACATTACCTGAGAACTGTAACATCGATAGTCAATATTTCATAATTAGGTCATAGCATCTCTCTACACTAGATTAATTTTCAAATAAATAACTGTATCAATAATTGATTTACTTATTGTACAGAACGAACGGAGAACGTTGACTTTTCACATGATCAGGGATAACATATCTAGTGCCGGTGGAAGGAGGGCCATCAAACCAAGGAAACCATGCAAGTATAACGACACACTCAGCAGCATAGTTGACTGGTTTTTCTATATTGTAGTGTGCGCTGGATCATGAAATCTCATAGCATAAGGTGTGAGGTTGTGAAACTTTTCCAGTTCATACCAACAAGAAATATTAACGAGATAACTATGATGATGATGATGATGTATAATAAACAGAGAATTTTTATGGGTTAATTACTATCAGATCAATCTCTATTATAATGTTGTCTTCCGAAGACTTTTCCCACTATCAGCAATGCGACTGATATCACCTGTTTTAATTCTAAGAAAATGCTTTGTTCTACATTTAAGTTGATTTAATAGTTTCTCCTCTAAAATATTTGTTACTCTGTAGCAGTGCTTTTCAAACATTTTGCTGGAGCGGAACCCCAATGAAATATTCCACTGGCTCAAGGAACCCCTGTGCAATAATTTAATAGTCTTATGCACACAAATCTGCACAGGAGACTTAAAAATCACTGCTGATTTTAGCAGTTTTGTAACTTCTTGCGGAACCCCTGGACTGTACTGACGGAACCCTGGTTGAAAACCACTGCTCTGTAGGAACAACACCACCTATGAACCCATTTCGGGTGCATTTTCTTTTTCTTTCTTCAAGAAATAGATTTGGCAGTTTGAGAAAGGTAGTGAGTGATTAACAATACTAGAAGAAAGACGAAGAGAGAGGGGAAGAGGGGGAAAGAGGGAGAAAGAAAAAGAGAGGGAGAGATTGGCAGAGGACAAAAACGCAAAATGGGAAAGCGGGGGATATAAAGACAGAGAAAAAGAGAGGAAATGCTCCAGGGTAAGTGGGCCATTTGATTTGCTCGAGAGAGAGAGAGAGAGAGAGAGAGAGAGAGAAAGAGAGAGGGAGTACTCGAACATTTCCACATCAAGTATGTATGCTCGCGTGCACGTTTGTGAGAACTATGTGAGGACACTTTAAATCGATTTTAAGTAAGGCTGGCATCGGTTGCTTTTATATAAAACTGATTAGCTGAAGTACTAGAGGACAGTTCGGTACAACAATGCCTTGTGATATCTGACTGATTGGTACTTACCCTTCTCAGATCAACCCTTCCATTTATTCATATAATAATAATAATAATAATAATAATAATAATAATAATAATAATAAATGCCCTGATGCAGTACTAGGCAGTGGCTCTCATGGCTTCTGATCTTAACTGATTGGAAGTGTTATCATGTACATTGTTTTGTCTTGGTATAAAAGATGGGCTACAGCAAATATTCTGCTCAATACCACAGATTTGCTTGTCAGTTGTTTGACCTTAACCAGTTGAGCATGTCCCTTAGTGGCTGACGATATGTGCATCTCTGATCACGAGCAGAAGTAGTGGGGGAGCATCATAGCCATGTGTTGAGAGGGATTCTTTGGGGTTTGAATAATTCACCTCTGGAAACATGGGTGGTTCTTTCAACATCCTTAAACAACCCTTATTCAGGGACCTTTTGAGCAGGATGGGCTACTCAACCTGAAGAAATTTCTAACTGGGCCCCACCTGCAAGGTCATGTACTGTTTATCTTGATATGAGATCACCATGTCGCGCACATATGGTTGCGATGCATGTGCCTGGTGTACCCTTATAAGACGGGTAGTCATGATGGGTATACTGGGCTTCGTATATTTGTACCCCAGTGTCACTTTGATGGCATGAACTGCTCTCTCACTCAATAATAATAATAATAATGATAATAATGAAATTATTGTATACAGTGCTCAGGTGCACCACAACTTGTCAAAAGTGCGTGGTCGATAAGATAAGTATCAATCAAATATTGTGGTCAATATAATTAAGTAGTTCTATATTTCAGAACGTATGACCTTGAGCCTACCCAGGTTAGAAATCATTAATGGTGCAACAGTAGCGAGAACTATGACACTGCAATCAATTGCTAACGGATTGAGTTCGTGACTTGCTTTTGTTTACTGCATGCAATAGGACCAATTACAACGTTAATTAATTTCAGAACTAGTTCATCAACCGTCGCTATGCTACCGGATAAAAATATTTCTAAATCATGCATATACCTTCATAAATTGTGCAATTAATGTTTAGACTGACTTTCTTTGTGAATATTAGTAACAGCTTGAATACTGTTGAACTGTAACATTTTATTTAGAATATATTTTTTCTTCGTATTCTACAGAATAAGTATACTCTTTTATTTGTTTCAGTCATTTGATTGTGGCCATGCTGGAGCACCGCCTTTAATCGTGCAAATCGACCCCAGGACTTATTCTTTGTAAGCCTTGTACTTATTCTATCGGTCTCTTTTGGCGAACCGCTAAGTGACGGGGATGTAAACACACCAGCATCGGTTGCCAAGCACAGACACACACATACATACATACATATATACATACATACATACATACATACATACATATATATATATATATATATATATATATATATATATATATGCATACATAAATACGACGGGCTTCTTTCAGTTTCCGTCTACCAAATCCACTCACAAGGCTTTGGTCGGTCCGAGGCTATAGTAGAAGACACTTGCCTAAGGTGCCACGCAGTGCGACTGAACCCGGAACCATGTGGTTGGTAAGCAAGCTACTTACCACACAGCCACTCCTACGCCTAAAAAATGACGAGCAACTTAAATCGATTTTCGAACCTTATTGGGTTCTCATCAGGGGTGTCCACATCACATTGACAATCTCTAGTACATTCAGAATTGCCCGAATGTCTCGTCTTCCTATTTCATCTCATAAAACTGAATTGATGTTTAGTATACAATTAAACGGGAATGTCACCAATATTTCCCCCTAAATGTCGTAGTGCAGTGAATTTATAAAATCCTTAGAATAGGAGTTCTTAAAATTTCTGTTCAAGCCTACCCATTTGTCATGTCTATAGGTGTTGGTATACCGCTTGGGAAGGATCTAGTGTAAAGTGGTTAAATACAACTAAACAGACACTAATGGGTACCATTTTAGGGATACCAGGAAACAAATTAAATTATTTATTATTCATTATATTTGAAAGTAAAGACTTCCAAACAAACTATTTCACACACACACAAACATGTGCGCATGCACGCACGCTGGCACACACACACACACACACACACACACAATCAGCCGAAATTGCGAGGATGATCCGGTTCTTGACTGAAGATTGAAGGCTTCGAATGTCCTGTCCGTGCTTTTTGTATCGTCTTCTAAATGTTTTGCGTTCTTGTCCCAGTTTGTATTTTTCTACATATAATAATAATAATAATAATAATAATAATAATAATAATAATAATATAATAATAATATATATATATATATATGAATGCGTGTGCATCTGTGTGTGCGTGTGCTTTTCAGTTATGGCCCTATATGGACTGATTTCAAAGTTTGCAAAGGGCAACCTTCAACTTCGATAAAATAACATATCAGTCAAATAATGGGGGACGATTTATGTGAACAGAATTAGAAAAACATTTCCTGAAACAAGTTTTTAGCGTAAAATAACACTAAACAAGCATTAACAGTATTACAATGAATGATATATTGTTTAGATTATTTCGCCCACTGGCAAACTGTAGTTTTTAATAGCGTAAGACGGCGAAGAAGCATAGAGGAAACGAGGAGGTATCGATTATTGACTGCTCAGGGCAGACCACATGGAATGTTCCTATATTTCATGATTGCTTATTGACTGGTACGATGAAAGCATTTCTTAGATAATTTTGGTATTTAATAGAATATACCCAACATGTGTATGTTCGTATATTTTCTTATTACTTTCTTCCACTTTATCATTCAATCGTTTTATTCTTCACATATCAAGAGATGTAAATATGTGTGTGTATATATGTGTGTGTGAATGTGCATCATCTGCACATGCACGCGCATGCACACATACACATATATATACATGCATCAAGGCGGCGAGCTGGCAGAATCGTTAGCACGCCGGGCGAAATGCGTAGCCGTATTTCGTCTGCCGTTTACGTTCTAGGTTCAAGTTCCGCCGAGGTCCACTTTGCCTTTCATCCTTTCGGGGTCGATAAATTAAGTACCAGTTACACACTGGGGTCGATGTAATCGACTTAATCCGTTTGTCTGTCCTTGTTTGTCCTCTTTGTGTTTAGCCCCTTGTGGGTAATAAAGAAATATATATATATATATATATACATGCAAGAGTACATGTACATCTACTTCTATATACACTTACACATACATACATATGTACGCATGCAAATATACGTATATACCATATATGCGCGCACACACACACACACACACACACACACACACATATATATATATGTATATATATACACATCTACACTCCATAGACATCCTTATAACTTCCTCGCATTGTAAAGGTTTTCTAACATTTAAATGTTCTTTAACCCATGCACACACACACACACCACACACACACACACACACCACACACACACACACACACACACACACACACACACACACACACACAATATACGTATGTATGAATATATACACGAACATATGCACTGCATGATTGTTGCACAGGGAGGGTCTAATGAAGGGTTACCAATACCGACGGGTCTATCTTTAACTTAAATTACTGATACTGTAGCCACATGCTGCTACTTTGTTTTGTATTTTTTTTTTGTGTTTTGGTATTAATGCAGTATAACAGTTTAGATATTTATTGATGACGAGAAGGAAAATATTCATTAAATAACTAGAAAATACAATTTAAAGTCAGTTACTAATTCACACCCCTATAATATCATACTGGGTAAATAATAAGATCGAAAAATTGAAAAGTTTTCGAAAGTAACTTCTTAATCTTTCAGTATACAATTGCTTTTTAACACTTCTCTATTTTCCCTTCATACATTTCCAGTCTTTTCCAATGACCACAAAAATCTAGTCCTTTATTTTAATAATAGAAGACCGACGTTTCTTCGACTTCAGTTATCTTGGTTGTTCGGTGTGGACGCTTCGGGTTTGTAATTAGGTTTCATGGACGTTGCTTCTTGTAGTTCTGTAATCTAATTTATGAATCTGGCAACTCCATGTAATCATATGCTGCTATGACCTGTTAAAGAGTAACCTACTCAACATATCCTATCCGTATCCTACTCAACGTGATCGTTGTACTTGTGGAGTTAATCGATTTTATTGAAGCAGTTCAGATATTCAGGATGCGTAAGGTTTTACACCCGCACACTTGTTAATGTCTAGAGTCCATTCACTCTGTACATCGTTTTGACCTACTCCTGCTTTTTCCATACTTATTACAAAGTGGCAGACATCAGCAAATCTGAGATATAAGTTTCAACATTTGACTTTTTGAAGTATGTTCTACGGAGAAACAAGAGAAAGAAATGATTCTTTTTCATACTGCAAAAGATTCTGCAACATCTGATTTGAAGGAATGGTAATCACCGATGTTCTTGCTGAAGTTATCCTACACTAGGATGTTTCCCAATGTGAGAAGCAACAAAGAAGAGGCAAAAACATGATGTACTATAGAATGCTCATATTTTCTGGAAGCTCCTCTGAGACTAGGATTACTTTTGCTTTAAAGGTATTAACTGCAATTATAGAATGCTTTATGTGGTGTTTTTCTCCATTTGGTTCATTTGCAACGGACAGCTTCTCAACTTTTAAACAGAAACCCATATTTTCTCTGGTTATATTTAAGGCTATATTTATAGAACAACCTAATTTTAGGGTCACTTGTTTTTCCTTGTATAAGTTAAAGAAAAAGTGAGTGATCATTTGATCGAGTGTATTCTAATCTAATGCAAAGTGGTCAGGAAATGAGCAACAATTTATGTATTTACTTAGTGACTGTAGATCGGCTCAAGTTTCACAAATACAGATCAGGGTTATTTAGAGATAGATTATATGGAGCAGGATTGATAATGCATAATTATCTCGCTGAGACCACAGCAGGACACATGCTTATGTTTCACTCTCTTTCTTGGCAAGTTAAAGCCGTTTTGAAACTGCTGGGTTTGCCAACTAAAAGCCGAATCTTGCTGTATTTTATTAATTCCTTTCTAAGGTTCACATCTTGTAACAGAGTACTTCCAAGTTCTGTACGTATTTAGAACTTCGCACGGAACCAAGTCTTGGACTCGATGATACAACGCCAGTCTTTTTCCACCATAGGTTGAACATTGTGTGTGTGCGCGCGCGCATATTTTGTGTGTGTTTATATACACAGGGGTTGGACAAAATAATGGAAACACCTAGCATCATGGCATCATACTTTTGAAATATCTATAAAACTGTCAAAAGCTTGTTTGTTTTTATGTTTTTTGATTTATTATTAGTGTTGCTTAATATTATTTGCTAAAATTGCTGTTTCTTTTTAGAAATTATCAGAAAAAGGTAATTAAAATTCATGAAAATTACAGATGTATCGGACTTTCAAAGAGGTAAAATTGTTGGTGCTCGTATGGCAGGCGCTAACGTAATGAAAACAGCCGAAATGTTTGGTGTATTAAGAAGTATTAAGAAAGTAATGACAACCTTTGAGAAAGAGGGAAAAACCTCCTCGTCGAAACAAAACTCTGGAAGAAAACCAAAACTTTCAGATAGTAGATAGGGACCGTCGGGCTCTTACACGAATTGTTAGAAAGGATCACAAAAGTACAGCTCCCAAAATTACTGCAGAGCTTAATGATCACCTCGAGAACCCAGTTTCCACAAAAATTGTTTGCCAGAAGCTGTACAAAGCTCGATTTCATGGGTGGGCTGCAAACAAAAAACCACTACTTTCAAAACAAACGTTGCAAAGCGTTTAGAATGGAGTAAAAACCTACAGAATTAGTCCCTAGAGGAGTGGAAGAATGTTATTTTCTCGGGTCATCTTTTACTTTATTTCCGACCACCGACCGAGTATACGTATGGAGACAGCTAAAAGAAGCATTTGACCAACTGTTAAACATGGAGGAGGATCTGTGATGATTTGGGAAGGGCTATATCTTGGAAATCTGCCGGCCCAATGGTTTCACTTCATGTCAAAATTAATAGTCTAGACTATGTAAGCATTTTATCTGATCCAATTGATCCTATGGTTGCGGAACTGCTTCCGGAGGGAAACACAATCTTTCAAGATGAGAATGTAGCAATTCTCATCTTGAATGTTGTTACTGAATGGCACTGGAACATTCTAGTGAAATTGAACATCTTATCTGGCCACCACAGTCCCCAGACCTCAATATTATTGAACATTTATGGTGCATTTTGGAAAATGCACCATATTAAAATAATACCCCATATTAAAATAAATTTGTTTGAAATTTTAAGGTGTTCCTATTATTTTGTCCACTCCTGTATACACACACACACACACACACACACACACACACACACATATATATATTTATGCATATATATGTATGTTTGTGTGCATGTATGTGTGGTTGTGTGTGTTATATACTCATACGCTGACATACACATACACACTAATGTATTTAATGTTAAACCTTTCAGCGAATGTTTTAGAATCTCTCTCTCTCTCTCTCTCACACACACACACACACACAACACACACACTCACCCACCATCTGATGCAGATAGAATCTCACTCATATGAGAGCTCGCTTTTACACACAAACAATACTGCAGTAAATTCCCATCGCAGCGTGACACTTCATTTGATCGAAAGCTATTAGTTATATCTCTTTGAGGACAGACAAGGGAGATAATAGTAGTACGTGTAGAAATATATATCTGATAGGAAGTTGAACTACAATAACTCTTCCTCTGAATCGACTGAATATACTCAATTGCTATATGTAAGAGAAATCAACGCAAGAAATCAATGATATACCAGTTGCTGGACAAATAATATCAACCTTCATCATGGCGGATTGGCAGAATCGTGAGATTATCGGACAAAATATTTCGCGGTGTTTGTAACAACTTTCTGAGTTCAAACCTTGCCGAGGTCAGCTTTGCCTTTTCGTCTTTTTGGAGTCGGTAAAATAAGTACCTATCCAAGGTGGTAGACTGGCTGAAATATAAGAATGTTCGACCAGATATTTTGCAGAACTTGTTCCGAGTTGTTGTATTCCGAGTTCAAATCACACTATGGCCTTCATAGCTAGACGACTTACTTCGCTACGCGATGTAACACAACCACATGACACACCGGGTGTATTCAGTGGAGTCTACTCTGTTGCAAATATTTGAGCCAGGTTTCTGGTTTTAGGCTACTTTCCTCCCTCTCTCTCATTAGTCTCGGGAGAGCCGTAAAAAGTCGTGGGCGTGGGGACAACCTTTTCACCTAACTGAAAATCGAGAGAAAATTCTTTTCGTATTCATCCACTCGTACACACACACACGCACACAAAGGCGTAGACATGTGTGTTTTAGTTGGGCCCTGCAAGATTGGATACCTTGAACAAAGCCATTCATTTTATGTTACTCTACTCTGCTCGGCTGCATTGAAGATATGACTTTAACAACACGTCCTTGTGCTGGAGAGAGAGACCTCTCTCTCCTGTCCATCTGTTTGTCTCTGTCTCTCATTGTCCAGCTCCCACATCTCGGATATTCCCTCAGATCAGGGGTTCTCAACCATTTTTTTTTATCTATGCACCACTTTAATTCGGGCCGACCCCCATAACCATTCGATATTTAAGAACTAGTTTTGTAGAAATTTCTTTCAAAATCCCTATTTTGTTTTTTCACACATTCACTTGTGTAGGTTTTCTCATGTAAAATATGAGAAAATGAAATCTCGCTGTTTCTTACAAGACATACCAACACATATATCGAAAGCAAAATTATTTTAGGGGCCCTTAAAATACTATTTTGGATACCCAGGTTTTTATTTTGTTGCGTGGATCCCCGCAAAATCTTATATTGACTCCCAGGGGCCATATAGACCTCGGATGAGAACCACTGTTCTGGGTGAAGCATGAAGGGTCGAGAAATTGTCTATGTCTTTTCGTAATTGCAATTGTAATAAAGCAGTGAACATTTTACCAAGCCATACATCCTCGCGAATGACTGTTCTCTGTACTATACATACATAAAGTGTCGCATCATGCATATGCTTATATTATCATAGACATTATTCGACCGTATAGCTAAATACTAAGGGGAACAACTGAATACTAAAGAAATATATTGAAGATTATAACTGAATACTAAATGAAAATGTAAACTGGAAATGGAAAAGCAGAAGCAATACTATGCATAAAATTAGTTCAATTAAATAGTGATTGTTTTTTTTATATTAAAAAAAAAGAATTCTCTTGCCAGTACCCTATAAACACCACATACCTTCCTCAAAGTCCAACCTTTGACCTCATCGTGGTGGGAAGGTTAAATGAATGAGTATCAGAGCCACCCAAAGCGGACACCGGCTGTGCTGGGGCCACAACCCGACTAGCCGGAGGGCAATAGTGAACTCCCGGTGGCGTCTGTTCCAGAATCCGGCGGTTTCCTGATGGCGTTGGATCGCGTCTGCAGGCATCCTGCAATGAGAAGGCATAACACGAGTACGACCTGGCATCGGTCGTGTATAGTGGCTTACGATTACAGACGGGAACTGTTTGCACGGACTCTGATCATCCCTTAAAACTCCTATGAACTCACAAAGAAACGTGACGTGGTGAACTCATGAGGAACCGGCTTGACCTCGCCCCTCCCCGGGTGAATGCCGTTACAAGACAAGAAGACAAAACCACATTCAAGGTGGTAAAGCCATTGATGATTACCTTGTTAATACATCGCTCTAATTCTTCTGCGTATACATAAAATCCTCGTGTGGATGTGTGCACCGGCTGAAAACAAGTACTGGGAGAGATAGCAATTCAGTCTCCATTCTGATGGACACTCAATAAATTTCTAGTAACAACGTGAAGTTGCTAATTGGTAATATAAATGTGCAGGTTGTCAGTAGTACAAACTGGATCACAACACACTGCTTGGGAAAAGGGTGGGAAACGACGGAATATTATATCATCTCTTTTGCTTCTTAGCAATAACTTATGTAGAAATATCTCTTAAATTTCTTTCTGGTCTTTTTTAATGGGGATGGTGGTGATCAGACAGTAACAGCAAGGAAATAAAATGAAGATGTTTGTATCAACTAACGCCAAATGGAATTGGTGTTGAGATGACGTTGGATCAATTCACTAACATCGGAAAAATAAAACAGACTGGAGCTAACATTTCAGAGAAGCGAGTATAAATCATACAACTAGTATGGCGTTAATAAGCTGAACGACACCACGACCCTCAGTGAATATCAATTACTCAATAACAGATTGCATCAAATGAAACTGACCAGAAGGTTGTGAAAGACTGGACATTGTCTAGACATGTAGTTAATGAGCGTTCATAAGAAATAATTAGATGCTGACAGAAGATCTGGTACCGCTCTTTGAAGGAAAGGAAGCAGATGATCAAGGAAACGAAGCAAAAATACTAAGAAAAAAAGAGCGTTCAGCAAAATGTAATGGTTTATAAGGTTATGGATAGAAAGTTAATTAAGCGGTCCATGGATCAAATCCAAAGTTCACAGTAAAGAAAGGGAAACTATGGAAAAAGAAGTTGTTTATTTCATTAGTTGTTTATTTCATCACTTTCCTACTTTCGGAGTCGATAAAAATGCACTAATTTAGAGCCTGGATTGATGGAACTGCTTATGGCGGAACAGAAAGTTGCCTTGCAGTATCTGTCCTGGCGCTTTGCAGCTCTGACTATGATGCCTGCAACGACACTAGTGCCAAGCTCTACCGATCCAAGTAGGCTGCCTTTCCCTCAGATAACCATCAGTGATGTAGAGAACTAAGACTTGCATGCGTGACAATTGTTAGTCTTCCTTTAGCCCCTCCCTCCCAAAGAACAAATACTTGCCCAGGCTTGCACACAATTGTACAAAAGTATCGTTCTTGACAAGACAGAAGCAAAATGGGTTTCAGTTGATTTATTCAATCTATATTACAAGAGCTTTATCATAAGAGCTGCGTTTCTCAAACCGTCCGTTCATCTATATGTCTGTCACACAGTAGTTTTATGACTTCATGAAATAAAACATTTTGCAGAATTTGAAAAATATTCTATTATAACGTTATTTCAATCACAATTTGGTAGCATAATATACTTGGTAATAAATTATGTACTTTTATATATTATATATTTGTTGATATATTTGATATTTTTTTCTTTTGCGTTATACTTCATTTCAGAATTACGACGCATTCCTACTACCACGTCATCATTTTCCGATATCCCTAAGAACACGATCAATAATTATCAAGTAATCTATTTGGATAAACGAAATAAAAAGCAATGAATATATTTTAATTAAACATCATTAAAAGATTATTTACTAAGCCTTTGCTGAAGAAGAGTAACATAAATTTTAATAATTTACTCAGTTAAAAAGGTACCTAACATAGTGTCTATTTTTCCTGAAAATGAGAAGATAGGTAAAGTTAACTTTTTAATTGTTTTAATGATTCTTTATATTTAAACTGAACATGTACAATTTTTCTACTTTTAGACACAAGGACCAAAATTTTGGGGGAGGGGGCCAGTCGATTAGATCGACCCTAGTATGCAACTGGTACTTAATTTATCGACCCCGAAAGGATGAAAGGCAAAGTCGACCTCTGTGGAATTTGTACTCAGAACGTAGACAGACGAAATACTGCTAAGCATTTCGCCCAGCGTGCTAACGTTTCTGCCATCTCGTCGCCTTGAACATGTAAAATTCTACAATCTTGCCGTCAACCAAGCATCTGGTATCGAACCAGTCTAATCTAAAACAGATCTCGTATCTTAATGGTGCTTAGTTTATCGATACTGGAGCCAAACTCAACACAAATAGGATTTATCTTTATCTCTGAGTTCAAATCACGCTGACGTCAACTTTAACTTTATCTTTCTGGGGTGTAAGAAAATAAGTACCAGATGAGTAATGGAGTCAATTTGATCACCTACCCTTATTCCTCATGCTGGGAGCCTTGCATCTATTTAAGTAATCGATATCATTGGGTTCTAAAATAGAACTATTGGTTGCCCTGGCTGTTTAGTGTGTGCTCAATCTCCAGTGTTCCAAAACTGTAACAATGTTTCAATTCTATATAAAATATTCTATTTCGAAGTTCATTTGATCGGATAATTGTTACAGAAAACAATAGTACGAAAATAGTATTAACAGCAATAATACAAAAAAACAAAAAAACATTAACAACAGCCGAAGTGTCGGAGGTGAAGGCTTGGTAAAGTAACTAACATCAAAATAGAAGAAACTAGTTCAAATTTAGTTATTAACCAGACTTTGAACTGCAACATTTCTATATACAGTTTGGAAAAAAAAAAGAAGTAAATGTGAACTGTTAATTTACTTTTCAATATCAATGTATTTTCATTGTGCTTGAATCTATCTGGTATCTATACGTGTTATGTGATCTAACTTTTGGAATGTAAATTTCCGCATTTTCTGTTTTTTTATTCAAATTTTAAATCTTTTAGTTAACAATGAATAGGCGCAGGAGTGGCTGTGTGGTAAGTAGCTTGCTTACCAGCCACATGGTTCCGGGTTCAGTCCCACTGCGTGGCACCTTGGGCAAGTGTCTTCTGCTATAGCCTCGGGCCGACCAATGCCTTGTGAGTGGATTTGGTAGACGGAAACTGAAAGAAGCCTGTCGTATATATGTATATGTATATATATGTGTGTTTGTGTGTCTGTGTGTGTCCCCCTAGCATTGCTTGACAACCGATGCTGGTGTGTTTACGCCCCCGTTACTTAGCGGTTCGGCAAAAGAGACCGATAGAATAAGTACTGGGCTTACAAAGATTTGCTCGACTAAAGGCGGTGCTCCAGCATGGCTGCAGTCAAATGACTGAAAAGAGTAAAAGAGTAAAAGAGAGTACTCATGACACAATGACAGGGCTTTCGGAACAAGTGAGGAGAGAAGTGGGAATTATCAAACCCGGAAATCCACTAAAGATTCCTAAGGTGCCAAGCGGCGGTACTAAATCGAACGCTAGATTAAATCTGCCACCCAAGTAAGCAACGGCTGGAACTGAACTCAGAACACAAAGAACCGGAACAAATCCCGAAAGCTATCCTTCTGACGTTCTTATAGTTTCAATGTGGAGGTGCAATGGCCCAGTGGTTAGGGCAGCGGACTCGCGGTCATAGGATCGCGGTTTCGATTCCCAGACCGGGCGTTGTGAGTGTTTATTGAGCGAAAACACCTAAAGCTCCACGAGGCTCCGGCAGGGATGGTGGTGATCCCTGCTGTACTCTTTCGCCACAACTTTCTCTCACTCTTACTTCCTGTTTCTGTTGTACCTGTATTTCAAAGGGCCGGCCTTGTCATCTCTGTGTCACGCTGAATATCCCCGAGAACTACGTTAAGGGTACACGTGCCTGTGGAGTGCTCAGCCACTTACACGTTAATTTCACGAGCAGGCTGTTCCGTTGATTCGGATCAACCGGAACCCTCGTCGTCGTAACCGACGGAGTGTTTTCTTCCGCTCTGATTAATATTTTTTTTATCGATGTCGAAAGTATGAAAAGCAAAGTTGACAATATGCATACAATAGTCTCAATAATATAAATTTCGGAGTTACTCTTTTACTCTTTTACTTGTTTCAGTCATTTTACTGCGGCCATGCTGGAGCACCGCCTTTTAGTCGAGCAAATCGACCCCAGGACTTATTCTTTGTAAGCCTAGTACTTACTCTATCGGTGTCTTTTGCTGAACCGCTAAGTTACGAGGATGTAAACACACCAGCATCGGTTATCAAGCGATGTTGGGGGGGGGGACAAACACAGACACATAAACACACACACACACACACAGACACACACACACACACCACACACACACACACACACACACATATATATATATATATATATATATATATATATATATAATATATATATATATAAATATAAAGGCGGCGAGCTGGCAGAAACGTTAGCACGCCGGGCGAAATGCGTTGCCGTATTTCGTCTGCCGTTACATTCCGAGTTCAAATTCCGCCGAGGTCGACTTTGCCTTTCATCCTTCCGGGGTCGATAAATTAAGTACCAGTTACGCACTGGGTCGATGTAATCGACTTAATCCGTTTGTCTGTCCTTGTTTGTCTCCTCTGTGTTTAACCCCTTGTGGGTAGTAAAGAAATATATATATATATATATATATATATACATATACATATATACGACGGACTTCTTTCAGTTTCCGTCTACCAAATACACTCACAAGGCTTTGGTCGGCCCGAGGCTATAGTAGAAGACACTTGCCCAAGGTGCCATGCAGTGGGACTGAACCCGGAACCATGTGGTTGGTAAGCAAGCTGCTTACCACGCAGCCACTCCTGCGCCTATAAATAAAAAACAAACAAAACAATATTACACAATCAGTATTTGGCTACTAGGCTAATATCTAAAATTGTTGACAACATGAATACAATATTCCTCCAAGTACAGAAACATCTTGCTTCCAACATGGTTAAAAGGTTGACTTTGATGTGAAACAGAATGTAATAATTTCTGTATTTTCTCTCTTTTTAAATAAAACTTTAGTAGAAAATGGATGCTCTGGGAGTCAGTTGTATCTCCTGTCGTTAAGACTATAACCTTTTCAACGTACAAAATATTGGATTCCTTATTTTCTATTTATATGTGACGCAGGAGTGGCTGTGTGGTAAGTATCTTGTTTACCAGCCATATGGTTCCGGGTTCAGTCCCACTGCGTGGCACCTTGGGCAAGTGTCTTCTACTATAGCCTCGGGTCGACCAAAGCCTTGTGAGTGGATTTGGTAGACGGAAACTGAAGAGAAGCCCGTCGTATATGTGTATATATGTATATGCGTGTGTGTGTATTTGTGTGTCTGTGTTTGTCCCCCTAGCATTGCTTGACAACCGATGCTGGTGTGTTTATGTCCCCGTTACTTAGCGGTTCGGCAAAAGAAACCGATAGAATAAGTACTGGGCTTACAAAAAAAGAATAAGTCCCGGGGTCGAGTTGCTCGATTAAAGGCGGTGCTCCAGCATGGCCGCAGTCAAATGACTGAAGCAACTAAAAGAGTAAAAAGAGAGAGAGTGTTCCCTCTAAAACCACAGGTCATCATTTCTCCCCAACATTTACACTCATTCCACATTGGTCACATCACTCTATAAGTGAGAGGTGCAATAGCCACGTGGTTACACATACTTTCGGGTGAAGAAGTATGATTATACCTCCAGTTCCTGAGGCCAGAGCTGTGGCATAGTGAGAGTGCGACCCATCTGGGGCGATCCGTGATTCTGCCGCACCTCCGTGATATACTCCTATACAGGATTTACACTGCAGACCCAAAAGCAACCTCCATAAAAGCGTCACCCGGCGTAAATTACCCCCTCATCCTCACCTCCAGCTACGATATAAGTCCAGTGTAGTGTTGCTGTACATAAAATATTGAACTTGTCCCCCATATCTGACTGCAACGCAAGAAATGAAAAAAAAACCAAAAAAAAAAAACCAACGTGGTAATATGGCAATGAACTGGAAATTGGAGTTTAGTTTCGCAGTATGAGAAGCTGAGATTGAATCCCACTCTTACATAGAAAATCGTCTGCAAACTGGTTGGCTCAGTGACAATTCAGTTCTTATTCTAACTTGATTTTCTGAAATATTGTTACTCATCGAAAAATTTGCTTTAATCGACATCATTTTTAATCAAGATATTTATCTCACTTTACACTGTTTCCATTGCAGATGAAATGAAAATAAATCATATTTTAGCAAATTGCTAGAGAAAGAGAAATTCATTAACAAACTGTCTGAAAATGTATTTACTCTTTTACTCTTTTACTCTTTTACTTGTTTCAGTCATTTGACTGCGGCCATGCTGGAGCACCGCCTTTAATCGAACAACTCGACCCCGGGACTTATTCTTTGTAAGCCCAGTACTTATTCAATCGGTCTCTTTTTGCCGAACCGCTAAGTGACGGGGACATAAACACACCAGCATCGGTTGTCAAGCAATGCTAGGGGGACAAACACAGACACACAAACATACACACCCACATACATATATATATATACATATATCCGACAGGCTTCTTTCAGTTTCCGTCTACCAAATCCACTCACAAGGCATTGGTCGGCCCGAGGCTATAGCAGAAGACACTTGCCCAAGATGCCTCGCAGTGGGACTGAACCCGGAACGATGTGGTTGGTTAGCAAGCTACTTACCACACAGCCACTCCTGCGCCTATTTGTGTAGATCTATTAACAATATTCTGGTCACACGGGATGAACGGAAAACAAGCTTGCGAGCGACAAAGACTGGAACGAAGGAATCAAGTAATGGACAGTCTGTGGCACGAGACCGCAGTGTATGATGAAAAATGGCGGTTGTGTCTGAGATTTACCACACTGGTAGCCTCTACTATTTTTACCGACAACATAAAAAAAGCTAATTATCCCTGAAATAACGCCATAAAATCATAAAAATATGACATTAGATAATATATTCATTATTGATAAAAAATTAAATAGAATGGAATGACTTTAAGAAACATAAAATATTTTCGTGCCCAAGTAAGAAATTTGCTGCTCAGCCAAAAGGTCCCACGTGACACCTTGGGCAAGTGTTTTCGATTTTAACCCTGGTCGACCAAAACTTTGTGGGGTGGATTTGGTAGACGGGAAGTGAAAAAACATCGTGTTGTGTGTGTGTGTGTGTGTGGTGTGTGTGTGTGTGTGTGTGTGTGTGTGTGATGCGTTTGCATTTTTGTAATTGCTTTTTGTGCTCCGCCTCGCCGCTTGACCTCTGGTAATGGTTGTTTTGGTACCTGTAATTTAGCGATTCGACTGAAAGGGACTGATAGAAATAAATAATAAGCTTAAAAATAAGTACTGGGGTCGATTTCTTTTTGCTAAACCATTCGAAGCGATGCTCCAGCATAGCCGCAGGCCAATGGCTGAAACATGTAATTGATGAAAAGGTGAAAGACAAACAGAAAATTTATTTGAAGTCTTCAAGTAACACGTACTACACACAGAATGCGAACGAGCATTTCTTACGTTGCAGCCAGATAAGTAACAATAAAATAGTATGTAATAATTCTTTCATGTTTCCAAAGAAAAAAAAAAAACTCATTTGAAATTAAGACAAAAATCATATATATATATATATATATAAACATTTTGAAATGTTACTATGGCAACGACCTCTTGACTTAGCCAACATCACATTATCGGCTTCAATTCAAACACAATTTTGCACTAATTCCACCAGTCACATAGTAGCGACCAATCTCAGCAATTCTGCTACTACTACTAGCTACTATTTCGTTTGACGATGAAGCTTGGTAATTTGTGTTTGTTGGTTGGTTTCTATGGAATCTATTACTTCACGGTGTTAACCTTGACTTCTCTTCGAATGTTTCCAAATTATATGTTACCATGGCACTCATTTTCATTCCGTCAGTCTCTCTTTCCATTTTCCATTCCATCGCTCTATTTCAAATACTAGCACGCACATCTATCTATCTATCTATCTATCTATCTATCTATCTATCTATCTATCTATCTATCTATCTATCTATCTATCTATCTATCTATCTATCTATCTATCTATCTATCTATCTATCTATGGTGTGTATGTTTGAGTGTGTGTGTGTGTGTGTGTGTGAGTGCGTACATGAATAAATTCTATAGTGTTCATGTATGCTAGTTTATATGCTTCGGCATATTAATAAATATATGTTTTTATATAAATGTTATATGTAAATGTATTTGCGTATGTGAACATATAATCCGCATAATTACTTATATATAAGTATATATACATGTATGTATATATACATCTGCATACACTCACAAATCTATATACGCATACATAAATATTTATTTATCAAAATATATTTAAATATACACATATACATAAGCACATACATGCGTGTGTTAAGTATGTGTAAGTATGCGTGCGTGTGTGCGCGTTTGTGTGTCGTGCGTATGTATGTGTGACTATATGCCTGTGCTTGTATGCGCAATTTTGTTTGAGTGCATAAGAATTGATTCCTTTTGCCTTGTCTTTTGCCGCCGGCGAGGATAATCAGCTGATAAAGTTGCTTACATGTTTTAGGCCTTCTCAAGCCAATCACATTTTCGCAGAGTCCCGAAGGGCCTGTTATTTTCCGGTGATAGGAGGCGTAATTTAAACTTAAAACGCACTGAACCAAAAAAGAATCCACAAAGCACCTGACCTAATATTTCGCCAATACACAGTACCAGATAAGTATATTATTTATCAATTCCGGATAAATAAGCCATAAATGCCCCAGGATATGAAAAGAACGCAGAAATAGAACTCAGTTCATAAGAGTATATAGAAATATTTTATTTTAAGAATACATAAAAACGTTTGGCTGCAATGTGACTCAAGTGACGAAAGGCTCGTGCATTGCATCAATAAATGATAATTGCAATTCACGTAACCCTCAGGTCTTCAGTCACTTGGGTAGCTTTATAGCCGGAAAAAAATGCAAGCATAAATACATATATACATTATGTATACAAAGATATTTGTGTCTGTGCATGTATATATATATGTGTGTGTGTGTGTGTGTGTGTGTGTGTGTGTGTGTATATTTGTGTGTGTGCATTATGTACGTACGTATGTATGTATGTATGTATGTATGTATGTATGTATGTATGTATGTATGTATGTATGTATGCACGTATGACTTGAAGAATAAATTGAGAATAGAAGAAACCGTGCAGCACCTAATCGAAGATGATGCAAAAACATTGGTCAAACCTCATCAATTTGACCACAATAAAGTAAATGACCATAATTAATGGAGAGAGTTTTCTAGTGTGGCTATCCAGATAATTAAAGTACTTATTAGCAAATGCAGAAGCAAGAATACTTATGGAAACGGGACTTGAAAATAAACTTAATAAACTTTATTTAACAGAAAAGCCATTTATACCACCCCATGTTAACGGTAGCTTTAATTCAAGAACGGACATTCTCATTACTTTTTGCTATTTTGATATTATGAAGAAGCATATTTACACAAAATTTAGATTTTCAGCATATTTTTCCCACTGGCTGCAATAATTTAATATGTTGTCTGTCAGTCTATCTGTTTGTCCGTCTGTCTACTACCTTTTCTGTCTCTGTCGCTGTCTCACTTTCTGCAATTCTCTTTCTATTTAGCTATCATTCCCCTCCCCCCGATACTTTCTGTGGTTACTTTTCTTTTCTTCTGTCTTGTTTTTATTTTATAATTTACCAGCAGTATCGCCCGGCGTTGCTCAGGTTTGTAAGGGAAATAACTATATAAACATTTTTAGAGAGTTATAGCCAAAAAATAGCAAAAAAATGAATTAAAAATGGGAAAAAATGATGGTAATTTTTTTTTTTAAATCGTTGACGCATCGTAGACATTTTTAGAGAGTTACTTCCCTTATATAATAGCGAAAAAATGCATTAAAATGGAAAAAAATGATGGTAATTTTTTTTAAAAATCGTAGACTCATCGTAGACGCGCGCTAATACCCAGAAGGGCTCGATATGAATCACGACTATAAGATACCCGGTTTTGGTTAAAATGCACCGCAAAATGTGGGAGTAGTTAGGAATCTAAATCGTAGGAGACAGACACACAACTTCTCTTTTATATATAGAGATATTGTTTTTATCTTTTAGCCAAGGAGGAAGGCAATGTTTGTGACCCTTTACAAGGTCTCCATGATTGAAAGGGTGGGGGAGGAGGAAGGTATCCTCAAATCTTAGTCCTGGCCTGCACCGGAGTGGGCTCTGCTAAAGGCACCAAATGTGTCAGCTGATGTTAAACTGGGCGACCAATTACTGCCAAGTGTTTCTATCACTAAGCTGCAAGGCGAATATTTCAAAATAACATTTTCATAAAATAAGTTTATGAATTACTATTATTCTGTGAATGTTAAAGTGTGGTCGATTGTTTTTCAATGTCACATCTTCTCTTTTATATAAATTTCCGTCTCTTACGCTTTAATATTTTAATATTCTCAAAGTATTTAAATATGAAAGTATTTTTTACATGAATTGTTTGGACTACACAACGCCTGTTCACCTAATCGCATTATCTCGTTATATTATATTATATTATATTTGTTTTTGTACCAGTAAACAATTCGAAACTTTATTTTTTTTATTTTTGCACTTCTTTTGAATATTCATAATAACAATTAGTTTCCCCTTCATTGACCGATTTATGTCTGAAGATCAAAGACGTGAAACTCAGAGCTACGAAATATAAAGTTTATTTAGAGACTCATGCACACACTTTTTGCGTGTGTGTGTGTGTGTCAAAAGACAATCATTTGCAGGAGCGACTAAGAATGTTTACTTTCAGAAGAAAATATTTCGCAGAATAAACATAACAACAAACATAATACGGATGAAGTTAGATATCTTGGAGGTGATTGCGTAATTAGGAGTGAAACTCATCAATATACTACCGTAATGACAAGCTTGCTGTCTTGTCAAAAATTATATAAGCAGACTTTCCTGCTTTTTACCTTTAATACCACCTATTTTCATGATTCTTAGTCTTTCCTGAGTATCCCTTCTGATGTTTTCATGGGTTTCGTATAAAAAATAATAACCAAATTTTTAGTTCAGAAAGATCGTTGACGGTGTTTAAGATAATGGCTACAAATCTGTGGCAGCTGTTAAAACTCATACTGACAGAAGATTGTCTGAAAGGCAAATTTCATGATTTACTTCTAGTTTGTGATATTCAATTTAATTTGAAATATTTCTGTTTCGTAAGATTGCCCGGTAAAAGCAACAAACACTATAGAAAAGATCAAATCTTCACAAGAAAGAACAAACTAAATTTAAAATATTTTCTCTACTTCTGCTTGCCTTCATAACTGTCTATTTGCCAAGCAAAAACACATCAAACACAAACTTTGCTTCTCCCACTTTCTCTCTTACGAACACACGCGCACAGAACGCTCAAAGAACTACACACGTACAGGATTATTTATATACACACTAATATGATTGGCAATGCTTAGCAACATGTAAACAAAGAACTCTTTCAAAAAGACAGTAGAATGTAATTTTCTTATGACAAGGTTATAGAGATTTAAAGAACATATCCTGAGATTCAATGTAAAAATTCAACAACAATATAAAAACAGCAGTGAAACATGAAGAAGCAGTTAGTGTGTTTAAAATATAGACGGTACAGCAGGGTACAAAAAAAATAATTGAAATGGTTTTCTTGTGCTCACTTTTAGAGTACCATGCAATATTGTTAATATTAAATTATTTCACATAGACTCGATCACAGAAGAAAGTAGAATTTCAATGTATGTTCATGAGTCTATGTTAGACCCCCCACCCCCACAAAATTGAGATTGCAGTAAATTTGACCAAAGTACAAAAAATACATAAAAATTTAAGTTTCTGGGACAATTTTCAATTTGTATCCCAAAATATTTTCTCATAGGCGTAGGAGTGGCCGTGTGGTAAGTAGCTTGTTTACCAGCCACATGGTTCCGGGTTCAGTCCCACTGCGTGGCACCTTGGGCAAGTGTCTTCTACTATAGCCTCGGGTCGACCAAGGCCTTGTGAGTGGATTTGGTAGACTGAAACTGAAAGAAACCCGTCGTATATGTGTATACATATATATATATAAATATATATATGTGTGTGTGTGTATGTTTGTCCCCCCAACATCGCTTGACAACCGATGCTGGTGTGTTTACGTTCCCGTAACTTAGCGGTTCAGCAAAAAGAGACCAACAGAATAAGTACTAAGCTTACAAAAAATAAGTCCTGGGGTCGATTTTCTCGAATAAAGGCGGTGCTCCAGCATGGATACACTCAAATGACTGAAACAAGTAAAAGAATATAGCATTCTCAAAAACTTCTGTAAGATAAATTGGTAATGACGAAGAGAGTACGGTTGTGAGTACATGCAGCCGAAATGGAGTTTCGCCGAAGAGTCTCTGGATAGCTCGTACGTGAAAAATCTCTTCAAGTCGAGCCGCCACTTCTCCGCAGCTTTGATACTATTGATATGTGATTAGAATGTCGGAAGAAAGAATCGGGTTCTTCAATCCGGGCCAACCGGCAGACCTCGGAGTAGACTAAGTTCGAAATGGCTGGAGGATATCTATAGTTTCAGTTTGGTCCCATTTGAGAATCCAGTCAGAAAGTGTAATGACGTTTGCTTCTGATATGACCCAATGGAGGACTGGACCCCACCTCCTCTCGATTCTCCCAGGAATAGCCGGTGGAGAAGATGGATGAATAGAATATTTCATGGCATTCTCATATATTTTTCTAATATAACTGGTATGTTTTTTCCTCCGTATTACTCCTCGACTGCATTCTAATACTGTAAAAATTTCCTCAATTATTTTCATACATTTAATATTACTGTATATTCTTCGCTTTATTCTAGCTTTGAAATTTTTCGATAAATTTTAAGTTTATTTTTTAACAACTATATTTTCTCTTTCAGTGTCCTATCACTTTATTTTCTACATCATCTCAGGGGTACCTTTATACTCTTATTTATTCTCAGTGAATCCTAATATATTCAACCACATAGGGTGTCTTTAAGTGGTCACTTGAACATCTAAAAATAGCAACCGAGCCTCCTTCAAGCTACACTCTACCACCTTATCTAGGAACAGGACACATCAGATAATGAAGTCCAACATATCATTGAAAAGACGGGATGTTCATGGCTGAAATGGGTGGAATGCCTGCTTGATGTGAACGGACCCGGTGTTAGACAACAATATCCTATTTCTCTAATTCCCCCACCCAGAATTGCAACTTTTGTTGTATGAAATACAGGAATACTAAAAAATTAGGGGAACAAAAAAAAACGATCTTTTTTTCCCATGAGAGATGGGACTTCGAGAGACAGCTGTTATAAAACCTTTCATATTTATTATTATGAATGGATATATTATTTATAGCCATCGAATAAATAGACTTATATAACTAGTGCATACATATTTATAGTAAGACAGAATAAGAACATATTCATACGGCTAGAATTTGTAATTTACAGAATGAAAGCAAATGGAAATTGATATGTCGCACAAAATATAGGGAAGCTAAATAGAATTTCATTTGGACTATCCATACATTTTACTTCAGTGAATTCTAGATGTTAGCAGATAGTAACATTTATCTTAGCTTAAAATATACATATCAACTAGTCGCATTTTACTGGCAATAGAAAGCTTATTCTTGTTCGACTGTAGCACAACATTGAATTGGTTAAAATATGTGAAGTATGTTTTCTTCCCTAGTTTATCGAGCTATTTAAAAGTTAATCATAACATGTCTATAACATTTCTGAATTTAGAACTAAACAATGATATGAATTAAATAAGTTAAAAATAACGTTTGTTACTATTCAATAAATCTTTAGATGTTTTTTATGCTTAGCTAATTGATTATATCGGATCTCAAATTTATTAAAAAATAATAAGCAGATATTCCTTAAACTTCCTACAGATTATTTCGATCTATGATAAAATGTCTCACTTCTTAAAATGTTTTATAAATAAATGCTAGGTTATATCATGCTGATGATTTCTAAAAAGAATGAGATAATGCTATACATGATTACCACCGATTAGAATTATTCACAACTTCGTAAGAGAAAACAAAACCAAACAAAAATTAAGTATGTGAATTGTATGCATCTTTTCCCTTGTAGTTCTCTAATTTCAAATTGAAATTTCAAATACCAAATATTATGAAGAAATGATTATCTATCTTGTAATAAATGCGTCCACTAGGAGAAAACAAGTTTAATAAATTACTTTCTATTTGATTTATAAAATAATTATCGTACAGTTCTCTTTCTCTTACACAAAGAACAAAAATGTAAAGAAACAATAATGCCGGAACCTTAAGAAAAATTAGAAGTTTACAAATATAAAACTTCCTTTTGCAAGTTCTAACAGTGCACGGGAATATATTTTCCAGTTGGGATTAAATGTAACTAAGTTCGTTATATTTTGTTATTCTTTCGTTACTTATAGATCTAACTCGAACTGTTATGTTTTAATTGTGTGACCAATAAATTTGACGTGAGAATTTTATTGCATTTTCCTTTAGATTTTGTGATGAAATGAGCTCAATGATGATAAATCAACACAAATGTCTAATAAATCTAGAGATAAAAAATACATAAAACTGAAATTTGCTGAAGAAATGTTCTATTTAAAGCTTATTAGTGAATAAAAACTGATTCTTTATTGCCCATCGTCAGAGATGGTGAACTGAAGATTAATATCAAATCAGAAGGGCGTTCATAATTCGCATTATACCTTGTTCTTGTTTGGCTTCAAGTCAGCCATGATCAAGTACATCTATTATTAAAGGCATTCTAATCGTGACTCTTTCGTTTTTTTAAAGACAGCAGTGAATAGTTTGAGCGTGATTTGTTTACATTTTCATGAGGCTCGCCGACTCGTTCAATTAGTTACATTATGTGGCACAGAAAGTTTCTTAAACCATCCAGTAGAATAGGCAAAAGACTCGATCTTCATTAGTTTATCCTGAGAAAATCAGCTTATTGAATCCCATTCCTCTCTAAGCTTTACATTCCCGAACTTAGCACAGCAATTAAATCACGTGTTGATTTACTGGTGCTGCCACTGTTTACAACAGTGGATTGCTTTTACACAACGGTAACTATTTTTAGAGCAATGAAAGATTTGACCATAGATACAACAGTGGCAATTACTGGGCAGAAATTACTGATTATTTCAACCTACATACTCTTTCTGAGTTCATGAATTTATGAAGGTAAATTTATCTGCCTATAATTTCATCATTAACTGAGAAATGTTTCAAAATTTCCATGAAACTTAGGGTTTGATTTATATTCATATTATCTCGGATGACTTCCCTATCCCTATAGAGAAGTTGGGATTTCAACGAAATCAGATTGGATTACCGAACCGATTGAGAACGGGTTCAGTACAATTTGTGGTGCTTAGTTTAGGACCGTGTGCCTAGTTTAAAATAAATTATTATCATTATTATCATTAATTAAACCTGCATCATTGCTCAACTGGTACTTATTTTATCGGCCCCAAAAGGATGAAAAGCAAGATCGACTCCGGTGATATTTGAACTCAGAACGTAAAGCGGAAGGAATATCGCTAAGCGTTTTTGTTCTATGTGCGAACGATTTTGCCAGACCGATCTGCTCGACTGCAGTATTTTCTCTTTTTATGTT
Source organism: Octopus sinensis (assembly GCF_006345805.1). Classification (NCBI taxonomy): domain Eukaryota; kingdom Metazoa; phylum Mollusca; class Cephalopoda; order Octopoda; family Octopodidae; genus Octopus; species Octopus sinensis. The sequence continues at coordinate 58,118,208 of NC_043004.1, read as the reverse complement.
AATAAATATAACAGCATTAACTGTAACTCTAGAACCCTAAAGCAACCATCCTACAGTGTACTGGGCTAACTTTTTTATCGGATCTTTTCCTTCGCTTTTAACCTGTCCAGAGTTTTCAAACTGATAAGTGCAATATGTTATATCTTGGGAAGGTAATTAATTTTTCTCATAAAAACAAAGGTTCCTGCCCTGGTAAGATACAACAGCATCTGTTTCAAAATATTACTTTACATCATAAAGGCTGCAAGTCAAAAAGCGTTAAAACAATCTTTTGCTTTAATACATATGTATGTATATAAATGTATTTATTATCAGCATTTTTAATACGACAAACACATGTAAAACAAATTACTCCCCACAGAGCAGTGACATTAAGAACAACAGAACTCATGAGAAATTATTTTGAAGTTGATAAAATAATCTCAGTTATACACTGAAGCCGGCTGAATCTGCTACACTCCCACTTATTTCGCTAAAAGCCATGAAAACTATAAAGGCATTACGAGCGAGCAACACAGAGAGCGGAGGTAGGGAGTATCTGATATAGGGATTTCAATCAATGTCAAGAGTCACTATTGTTGTTCAGCATCAAAGGCAAGGTAGAATCTAATATATTTAGCACTGATTGGTCATAATGATGTAGCAATGATTGGGTAATGTTATTTGCATATATAATTTCCTGTGGAGTGTATGAAACAAATATTTTCTTACAGATTACGGTTCATATTTAAAAGTATATTTTGGGCTATAATTTGCATTTGCATGTATGCAATATTTTTGTTTTGATCGGAATATTTGTGGAATTTTTACGGTTTACGAAAAAGAAGCAAAGGAAAAATAAAAAAGCATCAGAACACCATATTAATAACTATACCGATTTCCGGGCGTTCAACGCAGCCAAACATAATTTCAATTTTGCTATTCATCTGGCTTTACTTGGTTAACTATTGATTTTGGGGAAAACAATATATCTAATTTGGAAGGAGTACAGGATCCTTTGGACAGAGTTAAGCTTACGTTAAGCAGAAGCTGTGGTTAGGTTTCGATTTATAACCTGAGTCATTTTTACTTCCAAGGGGCTCTTCGGCAACGCATGAATTTCAGTATATCAATTATTTAGTCGTTTAAGTAACTCAGTTTATATGGAGAAGTTGACGTTGATAACTGTTAGAAAGGTGATTATGAATGATGGGATATCTATCTATCTATCTATCTATCTATCTATCTATCTATCTATCTATCTATCTATCTATCTATCTATCTATCTATCTATCTATCTCTATCTATCTATCTATCGGCGCAGGAGTGGGCTGTGTGGTAAGTAGCTTGCTAACCAGCCACATGGTTCTGGGTTCAGTCCCACTGTGTGGCATCTTGGGCAAGTGCCTTCTGCTATAGCCTCGGGCCGACCAAAGCCTTGTGAATGGATTTGGTAGACGGAAACTGAAAGAAGCCTGTCGTATGTATGTCTATATATATATATATATATATATGTATATATATATATATATATATATGTATATATATATATATATATATATATGTTATATATATATATATATATATATATATATATTATATATATATATATATGTATATATATATAATATATATATAATATATATATATACATACATATATATATATATATTATATATAATATATATATATATACATACATATATATATATATATATATATATATATATATATATATATATATATACGACATATATATATATATATATACGACATACATATATATATATAATATATATAATATATATATATATTATATATATATATACGACATATATATATATATATATACGACATACATATATATATATATATATATATATGTAATATATATATTATATATATATATATATATATATATATATATGTATATGTGTGTATATATGTTTGTGTGTCTGTGTTTGTCCCTCTAGCATTGCTTGACAACCGATGCTGGTGTGTTTACGTCCCCGTCACTTAGCGGTTCAGCAAAAGAGACTGATAGAATAAGTACTGAGCTTACAAAGAATAAGTCCCGGGGTCGAGTTGCTCGACTAGGGGCGGTGCTCCGGCATGGCCGCAGTCAAATGACTGAAACAAGTAAAATAGTATACATATATGTTTGTGTGAGTGTGCGTGTGTGATTGTGTATCTATATGTATGTATATCAGCCAGTTTCCACCTTTCAGTTCTTTGATCAACTGATTAACGTGTAGGTGACCGATCATTCTACAGACACGTGTAGCCATAACGTAATTCTCAAGAATCAGCGTGAGAGTGTGGCATGGCTGGACCTTTAAATTGTAGGTACAGAACATCCACCAGCTTCGACACAGTTTCTGGCAACCCTGTTTCACTTATAAAAATGTGTGTTCACTCGTGGTTATTGAAAACTGCACTTGTCCATGCTTTTTCGTTTGCACGCAGGATCTCAGGATTGCGATGCGAGCACCTGAAATATTCAGCTATACGTATGTATGTATTTGCATGTGAACCTTTGTGTGTAAATATAATTCTTTCTTCCTTTTGCGAAAATTTATTTCGACTTCATAACTTAAACTAAATAATTTTCAAATATTATATATAATTTATAAGCTGGAGTTTGATTTGATATTTGACAATGTATGATGACATTCACACACAGTCTTGCTCTCACGCACACATAAATGCATGCGTATGTATATTTATCAGATAAACACTCAATTTGGGAAAGAAATGTTCTACCAGAACAATGAAACAGCCCTGACAAAAATGGAAATAATGTCTCGTTTTGAATTTTTCTTTTATATTTTTGGTAGTGTTTTTGCTTATTTCATTTAGTTTACTTTAATAACATTGAGATAAACAAATATATTTGTTGTTACCATTTTCCACGAAATGTAATTGCTGGAAATTAGATTTGGTTATTTAGACTGTAGTGGTAGTATTGGTGGTAGTAATGGTGAAAGCAAATGAAACTACGGTACAAAATTTAAATATATTTAAGTGGGAATTTATTTTCGTATAGTGACACTGAATTGTATTTACAGGCAATAAGTTAAACCTTCATTTATTTTAATCGAAGAGCAAAGAATTTTAATGAAAATAAGATAAGACGGAGAAGTAAATGCCAGAAATGGGGGAAGAAGTAAATGGCAGAAAGAAGAGAAAGCTGGAAACTATTTGTTTCATTGCAATTTGGTGTAATGTCCTAATGAGCTTCTGATACGATGGCTTCGTTCTGTTTTTGTATATGTTTTCGTAACCAGTTTGCCTGCTGGCTTTATTTCGTATTATGCTCCTAAGCCTCTCTCTTTCTTCACTTGACTTAACTATATTTAGAAAACGATAAAAGACAAATATCACAAATATATCAATGAGCGAAAATGTTTCTTGCTATTTCTTTTATTTAGCTATCAAGTATTTGTAGATAGTCGCTTCATCCTTTTATTTTTGTGTTTACTGGATTCAGTCTTCGGACTATGGGTCATGTAGAAGCAACATTTTAAGAGATTTTATCGATTACTAGCAGTATCGCCCGGCGTTGCTCGGGTTTGTAAGGGAAATAACTATATAAGCATTTTTAGAGATGTAAAGTATAATAGCCATCTCAATATGGCTAACCACAAAGGGGGAGGGGGTACTGTATCTTTTTTACGTTCTGAGATTTAATAATAAATTTTTAGAGAGTTACTTCCCTTATATATGCCAAAAATGCATTAAAAATTGGAAAAATTGATGGTAATTTTTTTTTTAAATCGTAGACTCATCGTAGACGCGCGCTAATACCCAGAAGGGGTAAACTGCACCGCAAAATGTGGGAGTAGTTAGGAGACAGACAGCACACAACCTCTCTTTTATATATAAAGATATCGTCTCCAGTTCATGTAGACTTGTGAATCCATCTTGCTAATTTACTAATAGTATACTGTGGGTAAAACTCCAGCAACCTTTATGTTAGGACTAGTTCCGCAGCCTTTAGTATTCATATTCCATTTTGCAAGGCAGCAGCTTCTTTTGAGTCCGAGTGTTGATAGTACGTACATCAGGCTCACAACATCAAATGGCTTAGGTATAAGACGAAAAAAGTTTTTGGACACATTCACCCCGTCTATACTATTATTACTCAACGCAATTATAGGAGAGTGATTTTGCTAACCGTTACTTTTGGGCTACACAATAAGCAATTTCTAATGTTATATTTCGGACATAGAACTAAGACATCTCAACCACTTTTATGCTATTAGTACAAACACATGACATAAATAATTGTGGATCTGTAAAGCTAATGCAAGAAAATTCCTGACTCAATGTTGCGAAACACATCGGTTGTGACCACTTAAAGAAGACGTGTGGACTGATATTTATTGTACAGACCTAGGATGATATCAGGCATCTCAAACTGGGGTGAGGAGTCTGGGAGCTAAAAGTAATATCGACCTAAGTAATGAAAAGCAAAATAAAGTTCCTTAACAATTGATCATTACAACTTCCCATCTCAATAGATTGTGTTATTATACCGATCTTAGCTCCCTTAAATTCAATTAACAATCACAACGAATGTATCTCTGTGATTGTCAAGTATGTGACGAAATTTACCACAACCATAAAGTTATGGATGAAATTTTAATAAGATCGAAGACAGACCACGGTAACAAATCATGTTAGCTGCAAAATGATTATTAAAGTATTAATGAAACATAACTGGTTGGCAACGTTGATTCCAGAGGAAAGATAAAATATTACAGTTTAGACAAAGGAATATTAAGTTCAAGAGGATGAGTTAACTCATACTGTAAAGAATTTGGCTAATTTTCTTCATACTGAAATCAGTTGCTCAGTTTTTCCTGAGTTCAAATCTAAGATTGACTTTATCTTACGTTTCTCTGAATTCAGTAAAATTAATTCCTCCTATTAAAATCGATTATTTTTCTCCCTTTAAAACCGATACAATGAAAAGATACATTACTTAATGCTAACCGTAGAGATGATGACATATAGGACTCAATTCTATATGAAATAAATAATATATCTTACGCAAATGTACGTTCCTTTCCCGACAAGACTGGTCTAAAATCTAATGATGATAAATTAATATTGTTGTTCTTGTTTAAAATACTGTCAATTTGGAATTGTCAATGCTGGAGTTTAGTTTGCTACAGCTACTACAAACATTAGAAAAAGAAAAAAACATAAGACTTCAATATTTTTCTGAATGAAACACATCCAGTCAATATGGTCTGCATTATTATTATTTCTGCAAGCAAGTAATAATAATAATAATGATGATGATGATGATAATGATGGTGGTGGTGATGATGATGATGATGATGACGACGACGACGATGATGATAATAAAAGCGTCATTGTCGACCACTATTATCCTCATTGGAAATAAATGCATTAGGCATTAATATTAATGAAACATTAGAATTATTTTAAAGACAAAATAACGCTTTTTATCTAATGATCTGCTGACCATTGTTTTATACTCCGTCGTTTGCCGAACCGACCTCCATCATGTACTTTTGCTTTTTGCATAATTGCTTGAGTTTTTAATGATACTTTTCAAATCCCCCCCCCTACACACACGTGTATGTATATATATATATATATATATATATATATATATATATATATTATATATATATATATATATATATATATAAAGTCTCTATTTTTATACAATAAACTCAAAGGACACAAGACCGCTACACAAACATATTCTTGCAAATATTGTTCAAAGTGTGCGGAGTATTTATGAATGCACTTTAGTAGACCATGACTAGAAAACGACTTAAGCTAAATACTGCTTGACAGCGCCAGATTTTTGCTTTCTTATCTTTCATATGTATCAACGGTATTAGCATGACAGATAGCAATCTGGCACAGCAAATGAAAAGTCATTCCTTGCTCGAAGGTGGAGCCACTAATTACAGTGACCCGACAATCGCCAGCGTTTTGAACGTGACTGCGCACTTCGTGTTCAGATTCGAGAAAGAGCTGGAAATGTCTAGCAAGGACATGTCATTCTTCATCAAAAGAAAGAAGCATTATCAAGGATGAAACTTCACTAAGGCCATCGAGTTTGTCCAGCAGGTCGAGCACATTATCAGCAATTCCAGGAGGTCAGTGAAGGTAATCACCGAGTCTGCCAATACATTAAGCACAAGTCCTACATCTAGGGAAGAATGCGGTTCATGCCCGGAAAGACTCAAGAGAAGCGTGTGATCATGTGACTTCTCTCCACAATGCGGCATCATGGCGCACTTGATTTGAACCCTATAGACTGCAACATTAGGAATGTCGTCAATAGGGACCGACCGGCAACCACTCTGTGCTAAGGACTTACTGGCGGCTGCCGTGAATGTGGTGAACGTTTCAGATAGAACCATCTAATCCTAGCTTGTAGTCGCTTCTATCGACGCATCGGGGCCGAGAGCAGTTTTGTTGAAATGCTTGTTTCTTTAATGTATATAGTAGGGAGAATGTTCCATTTTTCTGGAAATAATTTTTTTTTATATTTCTGCTTGGTGCCTTTTTTGTTTTCTCGGTTGCCTATTACATCCGCTATATAAGAGTAAAGTAATTTGGGACTTGAAAAGAAGAAAATTATATTCATATTAGAAATATCTTTAGAAGCTCCTCTAAAATAATAACTAATTGCTATTGTACCGTTCAAAAGAGAAGTGTAACTCTGGAATATACTGATAAAAACGAACCAATGTAGCTTTCTTTTTGGAGATTTATATCAATAGATGTGTATTTACGACGCAGATGAAGATTTCTGTTAAATAACTGTTAATTATACGGTAGTAAATCAGTTCTAATTTGGTGTGCTCTTTAGCCTTTCGATTCATTCAATAACATTTAGAAGTAGTTCAGCGACCAATAATACATGCTATTATACTAACCAATAATACAAACTGTTATACTGACAAGCGATCTAGAGCATCTTACGTAGTTCTCGTTTCAAAGAGATGAAGACTTTTAAAGATATTGATGACCAGTTTCCATTTGAATTGTAACCAACTGTATGAATGAGAGACAGATGGATAGAATATTTTAACGTCAAAAAGACGAGTAAACATACATGCATTCCTTGGGGTGCAAGAAATGACTGAATGTTTTGACTAAATGAACTGCATTATTTAGTTTGAATCCAGAATTTAAATCTTACTTTGCTCAACTACGATTCATGTAAACTGGATAGCTAAAACAAGCTACAGTAATATTCATTCAACGGTACTAGTGTAAAAAAAATGCTTATCCTCAAGAAGAAATCATAGATAATTCCGCTATCTTACGTTCTATAACATAACTCTGTCACTGAGCGTGACAGATCATGTCATAGGTGATAAGACAATGGAGTTCTATTTGACCTGCCAGATCTTTTGACATTATTTCAGCTAAGAAGACTTCTCTTTGATATCACTAAGAATTTGGATTACTTCATTAAAAAAAAATCATGCAGAGCCCATGGCTCTTTATAGAAAGCTCAAGACTGGCTGGAGGAAAGCAACAAGGTACTCTGAAACCGGAAATCTGATCCGAATACTTGCAACATCCACGCTGACCGGTGGTACTATTCAATCGTGTGACGGATTAAGTCAACCACCCAAGCAGGTTATAATGGAATTTGAATCTTAAACGCAAAGAGCCACGACAACTACGGCAAGGCAAGACATGCAGTCCGACGTTCCATCGGCCTAGACTGGTACTTTTTTATCGACTCCAGAAGGACGAAATATGAACTTAGCCTCGGTTGATTAACGCAGAATAGAGAGTCGGAACAAAAGCCGTGATGCACTAACGATTTTGCTTGTTCACATTTTAAAATGAGTAGGATTCTATATTTAACGAAATAAAATTCGAATCCAGCAATGCGAACAATTGAGCGTTTCGTGTGGAGAGACCTTACATACTTTACTGAAGTCCTCAAGCCCTCTTTGCTTCGACAAGTCACTTTATAGCACATGACAGTAACTCCCAAATAAATCAAAGCCGTTTCATTATATGGAATTTAGTTTTCGAAATTCTATTTATTGATCAAGTTGATACAATGGGACACAAGTCATCACAATTGTCATGTATAATAGAAATTAACTACAGTTAGTAAATTTAACTCAGAGTTTAGTAGTTCTTCAGACATTGCTAATTGAGTTCGGTAAATAAATAAAAAAAATGTAATTAAGTTTGGTAGACCTTTAGACATTTCTTATTAAGTTCCAATTTTAGATATAAACGGATTGATTACGATGTTGCAGTCATTATATATTTGTAATATATAGGATATAACTTCAATTGATATTATTACCAAAATAACAAATCGACTTCAGATTCTTGCCATAAATAAGCTGTTTTAATTGGCCGATATTTATATATGGGAATACAAATGATTTGTTCGCTTATCAAATCAATCTCAAAGGTTGCCAATATAACTGGAATCAATTTGAGCATTCCATTAATGTAAATTCTTAGTTTTAGGTTTTCATTTATAACTTTTTAAAACAACAGTTCAGTGATGTCTGCAGAATGTACATACGTCTGTATATATCATTCTATTTCTTGTGAGTGTGTGTGTGTGTGTGAGCGCGCATGCGGGGGGGGGGGGGGCGCTCACTTGCGTTTTGTCAGCAATTAAAAAGTTTAAACAGCTTATATACGAGTGAATCGAACGTCACCCAGGTGTATGTGTAAAGTTTTTTTTAGTTACTTGTTTCATGAAAATATGAATTAAAATAAAATAAGCGAGAAATTAACGAAAATTATCCTGGAAAAGAAAAAGAAAACAGAGGTAAAAACAACTTTGACAAATGTTAAATAATGATTATTTTATATACGCCATATCTCCTGATATTACTCACGGCGGCAAAAACATAGTCACGATGTTACCCGAGGTTACCCGAGGTTACCAGATAAACACTCTAGTACATACGCATATTTATCGAAGTCACATTCTTTCATTTACAGAGACATTTATACGCAATCACACGTGCCGTTTTAAGTGCGTGCGCGTGAACGGCGTTTCATTGTGTGTGGGTAGACCTTTTATTCTAAGTGGCACTGTTTTAGGGTTTCTGTTCGAACGGGTTTTCGCTCTCTACACAGGAATTAATTCTAATGACCATCCAAAGTTTTCTTATTGTTAATGTTAAATGATAAGGATTCTAACACACTAAAACTATTCGGGGTCGAGTTGCTCGATTAAAGGCGGTGCTCCAGCATGGCCGCAGTCAAATGATTGAAACAAGTAAAAATAAATAAAAGGATAACGGTAGGAGCCTTATTTGGTTGGCTCTTTTACTCTCCTTTTTTTATTATTTAGTATATGCCGTTATATTTGAAATTTTGATGAAATATTCTATGAAGAAATGATAAAGTAATAAAAAGTTAATCTCTTGAAGTAACTTTTCCTTGCAACTGCAAATGATAATTAAATAAAATGGGAATCTTTCCAAAATAAACAGACTTAAACGAAAATCTTTTTCAAAATATCGCCATATTTAAAGTAATTAAAACACTATAAATTTTGGCAGAATACAAAATTATGATTTTTCACTTTCACCATAAACAGTAAATTTTGGCCACTTGCAGGGTGTTATTGCGGATGAGCTACTTGTCTTTTTGTTTGGTTATGTTTTAGTTTATTCATGTTCTTACTTATGTTTATTATTATTTTGTTAATACTGTTGTTGCTGCTCGGCGTATGATTTGCTGTCTGAAACTATAAATAAATTCTAATGTTTTTGCTATCCATTGGCTTTTTCCTCCTTTTTTCTCTCTCATCTAGCTCGCTTGTTTTAAATTGATCTTGTGGTCAGTGTATGATGCCGCATTAATTCTAGGTGAATGCAATATGAAGGATGATTTTAATTCTCGAAATTAATAGATTCATTTACGGCATTAAAATGTTGAGAAAGACATAATAACACAGCTTTTATCTTTTCTTCGTCGTCCAACTGCGTGCTTTGCATTTAATTAGTAAGTCGTCATTACTCTAATCAACATTCGAATGGATAATATGAGCTTAGCTTTTTCGCCGTCTGATTGGACATGAGCTAACAACCTATCATATGTAGTGTAAAAATAAGTTGATACATACTGCATGCCCAATTTCCCTGAGAGTATGAATGACCATGGGATTGCGCCTAGAAAGTTACCCGGTATTGTTCAAGACTCACTGACTCAGCTGAAGCCATCCAAATGCACCGTTTCAACATATAGAGCTCGTCATTCCTGCTCTCGTACTCATATACTATGGGGAAATAACTGCTATTTTACTATTCATTGAAATTTACTTGTGCATATTTTACCAAGTTAACTAATGGACAATTGTATCAATAATTAATTAAGTAGGAATATGCCGTAAATTGCGACGTTTAAGCCGACGATTAAAGCCTAAAAACTTCTCTTCAAAAAGAAATTTTGACTTATACATTGAGTATAAAATTCAAACCTTTATCATAAAGTGGTAAACGTTGGAACTCTAATAGGTGACGAAATATAATTTTCTTATAGCTTTGTCAAAGTAAAAGCAGGCAGCGTCTACAAACTTTCATAGTATCCAGATGAGGGGAAAAAGAAATCAGAGAGTTATCCTCAGACAGTATAACGGACCTATAGTCTAGCAGAAACGTTAGCGCGCCGGGCGAAATGCTTAGCGGTATTTCGTCTGCCGCTACGTTCTGAGTTCAAATTCCGCCGAGGTCAACTTTGCCTTTCATCCTTTGGGGGTCGATAAATAAAGTACCAGTTTCGCACTGGGTCGATATAATCGACTCAATCCCTTCGTCTGTCCTTGTTTGTCCCCTCTATGTTTAGCCCCTTGTGGGCAGTAAAGAAATATATAGTTGCAACGCTAGCTACTTGATATCGATGCTATCACTCTAGTTTGTTTATATCACTGATGAATCTATCAAATGACAGATGAAGTGAACTATTGTGTTCTATAGGGGACGCTAACATATTTGATTTTATAATTTTGTTATTATAAGGCTCAGCCGTTTTTCTTCCGGGTTTTCACTATGAACTCAAATTCCACCGAAACTGACTTTGGCTTTCATAATTTTGGGGTCAATGAGATAAGTACCGGCTGAGCCCTGAGATCGGTGTAATCGACTAATTTAAAATCCCAGGCCTTATGCCTATAGCAGAAAGGGTTATATTGTTATGGTACAATATTAGCTGTGTAAGCTATTTACCATTCTTACTGGAGGAGCTCAGTTTGTATAAAATGTAGTCAGAGTAAAATTTGTCATTCAGTTTTGAGTTTCAACCCTGCTTGATTTGACTTTAGATATGGATAATCGCTGAAATACTAGCAAATTACTAGGAGTTGAACCATTTACCTTCTCGCTTAAATTGATTTTGTTTGTAAGAGTAAATCGGAAGTATAAAGACAATTAAAAAGGCCAACCCATTTAATGCCTAGCAGAAGTTCATTAGCCCTTTCACATGTTCCAGAGCATCAACATAAAGAATGTTTTTTAACTTGTGTTTAGAGTTTATTCAGTCATCGCCAATGAGCAAAGCATTCCTGTTATTTTGAATTAGACTGGGTGTTTTCAGAGAATAATAAATAATTATTAATGAAGTACTGTAAATATGTAGATTCTCTGTATTTCTCCAATGCTAATATGGCATCGTGCTGTAGAAATTAAAAATCAATATTTTTATTTTGATATATTCAAATACAAGGTTTTTATATGTAAATGTAGTTACGTATGTGTTTTTGTTTGTGGCTTTATATGTAAAGCGGTTTATTTTCGTTACGTGATTACGCATGTATGAGTGAAATTAGTTGAAGGAAATTCTTTGGAAGCCTAGTGTCAGTTTTTGGGTGGCATGTTTAATCTTTCACCCGATTTGTCACTACCAGTTAAACTTCAGATACCCTTAATAGAGTTCACTTTGTTTCAAGTATTTAAACTAGGTTTCAAATCTGAAGATAATTTTATCCCCTCTGAAATACTGAGAGGGGTCACGGGCATTGCTTTTCCTCATTTGAGTAAGCAATTAAAAAAGATGTAATTTTTTTGTTAATAGAGGAAACCAAAATTTAAATATGCATTTATTAAAATCCTTTGTTCAATAAAGAATGCTTTTAAAATATAAATAACCAGTTCTAATCCTTGATTTTATCCAACCAGTTATTCAGACATGACAAAAAATATCTTTGCAGCCGTGTATAACATAAGAGACGTTGTTTCATTATTAATAAATATCGATCTGATCCATGTTAACTATGAGAAATATAGACTAGACGAAATTAGGACTGTAGCCAAGGTTGTTTTGTTGCAAATCTATACACAATGGTTGTGAGAGAACGAATGAAAGAGTGGGAGGGAGGGAGAGAGAGAGAGAGAAGGATAAAAAATAAATAAATAATAACACAGAAGATAAATAAAACATTGTTTACCAGAGCTACCAAAACAAATCTACTTACTCTGAAACATTTGAAAACGATTAATAAAGATTGTAGGTGAAAATCAAATGAAGAAAAAAAAATGTTTAAAAGCTCAAATGAAGAGAAAGTAATATTTTAAAATAGAAACTGAGATGACGGAAGTGAATATAGCTAAACTCATAAATAGAAAGATGAATGCATCTCGAATCTCTTGCTATAGTGAGCAGAACAATTTTACTTACTTCAAAGAAAAAATGGTATAAGGAAGGGATGACATGAACCAAAAATGGATTTAAAGGTTTCGCAATGAAAAGGTGGAACAGTAAAGGCATATTATAGTTATAGTTGAGGGTTCCATAAGAAACCTAAACTTCTCCAAATCAAGTTAACTATAACTGTACCAGATCTTTTGCGTGGACCTCTCCATTTGACCTAAAATATTCTCTAATAATAATTATTAATCCCACGTAAAAAATTTTAAAAAAATTATTTCAATATTTCGCCTCTAATTCCACTTGCACTGCATGTATGCACGCATACACACTCGGTCTTCATCCCACATGAACATATAACGGATATTTTTCTAGCTTACTCTTATAGTAGCAAGTATCAAAATACGACATCGGCGATCATCAAAATTCTGCAACAACAGGACGGATAACGTTTTTATCAACCCTCTCTGACATCGAAGGCCTGTTTCATATGTTCATGAAATAAAGCTGGCTTTCTTTTATCAAGCAATTTATTTCAACTCTTTTTAGTGTCGACAAGGCTTACTTTAACACTCTTCCTTGCATCTGGGACGATGGAATTTAGTATACATCATTGAAACATTCCAGCTTACGTTCATATATGTTCCCTGCTCGGAATGTCAGTCTCCACTACAATACTTCTCAATGACTCACTGTCAAATTTCTTTTCTAGTACGTTTCATGATTTCTTATTCCTTTAATATGATCATCTTTATACTCAATCCCACATTTACTTGATGCTTTCGTGTTTCCTTCGGCAATTATTTCTTTTAGTACTTTATTTTCCTATATTATACTCAAGTGGAAAATACAACTTTTCAAAGTGAACATGAATCGAATTCAGATTGTGCAATTACACTTATCTTGAAAATCAGGACAAAGAAGAAAATTTAAAAGTTAAGACCAGTGAAGAAATAACTTTTCAGAATAACAAATATTAAAATAAAGGATGAGACGGATGTGAGCTTTTTGGTTTTAGCAAGCAGCTAATTTACATCTCAGCCTAATTCGGACTAAGAATTGTTTGAATGACTTAAAGCAAAAGATAATGTATTACTTCAATGTCGGAAGGACGAACTAATTAAACTGTAAATTCTTTCAAATATTTCAAATAATGCATTTATTATTAGTTACAGTTGGTAAGTGTAATATTCATGAGGGCTAACGTACATTCAGCGGAGGATATTGTCGTATATTCTTTGAGTTTCTTTTTTTATAATTCTCTCTCATTTTCTTTCACCCTTACTACTTTTGGCAATAAAAATGATGGTGGCGACTATCAGTTACTCGATTCGTTTGTCAGTCATTTTACTTTACAAAGCTACAGCTTAGAGAAATATTTATGGATCTTACTGGTCACTAGTTTTTATGTCTATTTCAATTCTAAGTTAACCAAGCGTATAAACATAAACAGCTTTAGCTCACTAGAGACTATACCGAGTGATATAACCACGAGGACATGACTCTGTAACAATCCAATATTTCCCAAAATAACACTGTAACTGTTTATCTATAATCTCCCACTCCATTTTGTTAGTGATGTAAAAAAATATATAAAGCACGAAATATTAGAGAAATAGCTAAAGTTGACTTAAATTAAACCTCATTCCATGTAGTCCACATTACTTCATGCTTTTCCATGCTATACAACATTCAGAAATCGCGTGATATGTTAAAGAGAGCGATAGCTGGATGTTTGTTGCATAATGACATGACTTTCCATGCATGGATTTTGGAAAGCAATCAGCTTTCCTCGACCAGCCAGCGTGAAAATCCCTGCGCATCAGATGTTATATAACATCTGGATGCACAGTGATTTTACATTGGTGCAAATATATCCGTATAGAATGCTCAACTAGAGTTAGGCACATTTTTATGTCCAGAATGAATTGCTGTTACACGCAAGCGAGTATGATCGGGTTGCACGAACCATATTTTTGCTAGTTATTTCAGGGGCATATACAGTCGTAAGCAGAAACAGACTTCCCTGTGGTAAGCAGAAATAGACTTCTAAGGCGGCGAGCTGGCAGAAACGTTAGCAAGCCGGGCGAAATGCCTACTGGTATTTCGTCTGCCATTACGTTCTGAGTTCAAATTCCACCGAGGTCAACTTTGCCTTTCATCCTTTCGGGGTCGATAAATTAAGTATCAGCTACGCATTGGGGTCGATGTAATCGACTTAATCCGTTTGTCTGTCTTTGTTTGTCCCCTCTGTGTTTAGCCCCTTATGGGCAATAAAGATATAAGAAATAGACTTGCCAGTTTTCCAACCCCTGACTCAGAAGCATGTTAAGGATGTAATAACTGGGTGGAGGAAGGACTACTGAAGCAATGGGAAATGAGTCGCGTTGCTCTGGGACGCAGTGCGCTGACAGCATAGGAATGGAACCCCAAATATTCGTGATCCGTACACCCTAACCACTTAGCCATGCGTCTTCATCATCATTGTTTGATATATATTAACTTGTATACATATTCGCAAGCATGATTCATAAATGCGGATGCACAACACACACATGCACGCACACAATATACATGCATTTATGAACACATACAGTCACATACCCGCACACAAACACACGCTATAAATATTTGCACTAACTTACGCACAACACTTTTATATAACTTTTATAGAACACATTACTGCATTAAAATGAAGTTACAAAGATTAGCTGGCTATGATTAACTATACAATAATTAACTATTTTAAAATTAAAGATATTGATTCTTTGACAGTGTTTTTTTTTATATATATTTTCAATGCAATACTCTACTCTTTTAATCTTTTATTTGTTTCAGTCATTTGACTGCGGCCATGGTGGAGCACCGCCTTTAATCGAACACATCGACCCCGGGACTTATTCTTTTGTAAGCCCAGTACTTATTCTATCGGTCTCTTGTGCCGATCCGCTAAGTAACGGGGACATAAACACACTAGCATCGGTTGTCAAGCAATGCTAGGGGGACAAACACAGACACACAAACACACACATACACATACATATATATATATATAATATATACGATGGGGTTCTTTCAGTTTCCGTCTACCAAATCCACTCACAAGGCTTTGGTCGGCCCGAGGATATAGTAGAAGACACTTGCCCAAGGTGCCACGCAGTGGGACTGAACCCAGAGCCATGTGGTTGGTAAACAAGCTACTTACCACACAGCCACTCCTGCGCCTATATATATATACATATACATATATACGACGGGCTTCTTTCAGTTTCCGTCTACCAAATCCACTCACAAGGCTTTGGTCGACCCGAGGCTATAGTAGAAGACACTCGCCCAAGGTGCCACGCAGTGGGACTGAACCCGGAACCATGTGGTTGGTAAACAAGCTACTTACCACACAGCCACTCCTGCGCCTATATTAACTTGTATACATATTCGCAATGCTGTATTTGAAAGCATATCTACAGATTTTTCCCTAATACTGTATGTGTTGATAGATGTAAAAATCTCCTTTTATACGTTATCTTCATGGGCAGAAATTAAAGACTGACTAGTGTCATTTTCATCCATTGCGTGTATCATTTAGAAATGCTACTTCGTAATTTCATCGTTTCCTTTTTTGTCCTTACATTTGTTTTTCAGTTATTTTCATTTCACTTTAAAGATGTTGAGATAAATTGCACACTGAAGTAGCACTTAATTTTACATAATTTTTATATTAATGTAGGTAGGAGCACTCCGTCGGTTACGACGACGAGGGTTCCGGTTGATCGATCAACGGAACAGCCTGCTCGTGAAATTAACGTGTAAGTGGCCGAGTACTCCACAGACACGTGTACCCTTAACGTAGTTCTCGGGGATATTCAGCGTGACACAGAGAGTGACAAGGCCGGCCCTTTGAAATACAGGTACAACAGAAACAAGAAGTAAGAGTGAGAGAAAGTTGTGGTGAAAGAGTACAGCAGGGATCACCACCATCCCTGCCGGAGCCTCGTGGAGCTTTAGGTGTTTTCGCTCAATAAACACTCAGAACGCCCGGTCTGGAAATCGAAACCGCGATCCTACGACCGCGAGTCCGCTGCCCTAACCACTGGGCCATTGCGCCTCCACATATTAATGTAGCAATGTTAGAACAATGAAAAGAGACAGTATAAGTGCAGGATCTTCATTAAGTTCAAAACATACTTAATATATATAATAGTAAGAACGGAAAAAAGCTCTGTCATTTTAGGTATAATATAAACTCTCAAAGATTACCTGTGTATATGAAAACGAGCGGCAAAAATTTCTAATTAAATCAACATTACAAATCAAACATCTAATTCCCTGTAGAAAGGATTCACAGGCAGTATGAGATGGCTTGAAGAGTTTTACAGTCGAAGCTTTCTGTATTATATAAAGTTACACGAAACTGCATTATGAAAATGGATCAAGTGATAAGAAAATTGCTGAAGAATTTCTGCCACAATTAGTTAAAATAATTGATGTTATTATTCTTAAAACAAACATTTGATATTGAAGAAAACGATGTAATTTGAAGAAAATAACAAAGTGAACTTTTATAATAAGAAAGTAAAAAAACAAAAAAAAAACGGTTAGCGGATGCGATATCTCGGGTCACATTATTATGATTTTATAGATTAGGTGACTCTTTCGCAAAATCATTATTAATTAATAGGTCCCCGAATCCACTTAAAATGAAAGGATCAAATAAAAAATATCCTCCAAGTTCATCGGCATTTCTGGAGTTGAAATTTATACAGAAGAAAATATTAATAACTTCAAAATTTTACAACTTGTTTACAGCATTCTAACGCATTCCTCTCATTGCGAATTCCCTATATTAAAGTACTGTTCCTGCCACCCAATATCATATCACTTATTCCAACATTATATTAAGGAATAATTTGTGATTATAAGACTAATTCATTTAACATTCATATGAAAAATCTTGTTTGCTATAGAGGAAACTAGCTTCCACTGCGGTTGTTTTCAAATGATTGCAATAATATGTGAACTTTTGTCTGCAGTGTTGAAGGTGCGAACTCAGGAAAATACCTGTACTCAGACATATTTACTATCGTATGCTCAACAAGGGTAAAAGATTTTACGATTTCGGTGTTGAAGAAATCGCGCATTGATCTCCTTTTACATAAGATCAATGAAGATTCAATTGTCATAGTAATTATAATTAGAAATGATGAAACTTAGTGTCTCGTTGATGAACTAAATTCACTGATTTCTACAAAGATTGAAAAGGTGCTATCCATCCCCACCACAAAAGAAGACAAGGAACCTGAAAACTGATCCTAGTAAGAATGGTTGTAATATGGAATATAGCAATATACTAATAAGGAATACACTGTATTCCTTATTAGTATAGTATAATATAGTATTAATATATAGCATTATATAGTATTAATATATATTATTAATATATACAAATAAGGAATACACTGTATAGCGACATACATAAATATTTACTCTGATTTTTAAAAAAATGCGTAATCCCAACTTTTTATAGAACTATACAGAATACAGAAGGAGTATGGACAATGTTGCTTCTGAGTTTCAATCAGCGTAAAAAAAAATTCTTTAGATTACTAGTTTTAATACAATGGACCGAAAACTACAGTCATTAAGAAATATTGCATTCAGAAGCCATGTATATAAGTTGTCACATGACTTACTCTTTTACTTATATCAGACATTACTATGCTGAAGTAATAGCTTCAAATGTTTCAAGTCAACCGTATCGACTTCAATACAACTCTTTCAGTCTGATGTTTATTCTATATGTTTCTATTTGTGGAACTGCTAGGCTTCGGGACATGAAATGACATAAAACAAATGACAGCGAGTCTTATACCAGTGCAGGCACACCCACACACACATACACACTCAATTACCCAGACACTCAAATACACAGTTAATATATAATTTTTATCTACATTCCTACATAGGTGCAGGAGTGGCTGTGTGGTAAGTAGCTTGCTAACCAACCACATGGTTCCGGGTTCAGTCCCACTGCGTGGCATCTTGGGCAAGTTTCTTCTGCTATAGCCTCGGGCCGACCAATGCTTTGTGAGTGGATTTGGTAGACGGAAACTGAAAGAAGCCTGTCGTATATATGTGTATATATATATATATATATATATATGTGTGTGTGTGTGTGTGTGTGTGTATGTGTTTGTGTGTCTGTGTTTGTCCCCCTAGCATTGCTTGACAACCGATGCTGGTGTGTTTATGTCCCCGTTACTTAGCGGTTCGGCAAATGAGACCGATAAAATAAGTACTGGGCTTAGAAAAGAATAAGTCCCGGGGTCCAGTTGCTCGATTAAAGGCGGTGCTCCAGCATGGCCGCAGTCAAATGACTGAAACAAGTAAAAGAATAAAAGAATAAAAGAAATTCCAAAAAGTTGTTAGAATTTTGCTTGGTTATTTTCTTTTCAATACTAATAAATCTGTTTCCCACCGTTTCCACTTGCATGCTGACTCAGAGAACTCATTTACTGTGTATTTAAGTCATAACTGTATATTATAAAAACCCACACGCATACGCACACAAACACATGCATATTTGCGTATCTGTATATATCTATATATTTATATACATACTAGCAGTATCACCCGGCGGGAAATAACTATATAAGCATTTTTAGAGAGTTATAGCCAAAAAATAGCAAAAAAATGCATTAAAAATGGAAAAAAAATGATGGTAAATTTTTTTTTAAATCGTTGACTCATCGTAGACATTTTTAGAGAGTTACTTCCCTTATATAATAGCGAATAAAATGCATTAAAATGGAAAAAAATGATGGTAATTTTTTTTTTAAATCGTAGACTCATCGTAGACGCGCGCTAATACCCAGAAGGGCTCGATATGAATCACGACTATAAGATACCCGCTTTTGGTTAAACTGCACCGCAAAATGTGGGA
>NC_043004.1:58061150-58093650 GCF_006345805.1 Octopus sinensis | reverse complement strand
CGGGTATCTTATAGTCGTGATTCATATCGAGCCCTTCTGGGTATTAGCGCGCGTCTACGATGAGTCTACGATTTAAAAAAAATTTACCATCATTTTTTTTCCATTTTAATGCATTTTTTTCGCTATTATATAAGGGAAGTAACTCTCTAAAAATGTCTACGATGAGTCAACGATTTAAAAAAAAATTTACCATCATATATATTTATGTGTGTGCCTTTGTGTCCGTGTTTGTCCCTCCCCCGTCACCACTTGACAACCTGTGTTAGTGTGTTTACGTCCCCAAAACTTAGCGGTTCGGCAAAAGACACCAATAGAATAAGTACTAGGCTTTAAAAAGTCCTGGGATCGATTCATTCGACTAAAAACCTTTCGAGGTGGTGCTCCAGCATGACCGTAATCAAAATGGCTGAAACAAGTAAAAGAATAAAAGAATAATACAATCAAACCACCTTCAGCTTTGCACTATAAACTGTAGTAACCCTTAATAAAAACAATAGAAAACTTCCTTTATTATAATCTGTTAATGCATAAATTTCTAAATGGACAATAAAAACGAACACGTTTAGTTTTTCTTCATTTTTATGGCTTTTATATACAATAATATAAATTTCAGTAATAAACTCCCTGATAAATTGTAATTCATTTACAGTGGTCGAATCAAACTCTCTTGATTGGTTCAGTCTGTCGAAGGATAATTGTTATTATACTTTGTTTTGCTTTGGGCCTTCAACTCCTTGATAGAATTGTTAGGGTGCTACCACGGCGTATTTTGTGCAATTTTAGACCTGCTGAAACCCATCCCTCTCCGTGTGGGACTAAAACCGATTTCTTCCAGCAATAGAAATCGATCGAGAGAGAGAGAGAGAGAAAGAGGGAGAGAGATAGAGAGACAGAGACAGAGAGAGAGACAGAGTTGGGGGTAGACGGGGGAAAGAAAGAATGAGATAGAATCGATTTCGTACAGGACTGGTATTTTATTAATCGACCCAGAAAGTATATAAGCAAAGTTGGCCTGGGTGGAATTTGAACTCGAATGTAGAGAATTTATCCGACGCTCAACCGACGCTGACAACTGGTCGCTTTGATCGCGATCTGTTTGAATATAAGGGAATTTGTATATTACAGATTTGTTTGACTCCTGTACATCCTACGACATAATATATTGCGCATTCAAGAATAAGACGGGTAAGTTCTGCTATATTTGTGGAGATAAGTTTTTATTACTGTATGGAAAAAAAACATTGCACACCGTACTAAGAAGACAGATTCGTGTAATTTTGTATATCTCTTTACTCTTTACTCTTTTACTTGTTTCAGTCATTTGACTGCGGCCATGCTGGAGCACCGCCTTTAATCGAGCAACTTGACCCCGGACTTATCTTTTGTAAGCCAGTACTTATTCTATCTTCTCTTTTGCCGAACCCCTAAGTGACGGGGACGTAAAACACCAGCATCGATTGTCAAGCAATGCTAGGGGGACAAACACACACACACACACACACACCACACACACACACACGCACACACACACAAACACACACACACACACACAAACACACACACACACACACACATACATACATACATACATATATACATATATATATACGACAGGCTTCTTTCAGTTTCCGTCTACCAAATCCACTCACAAGGCTTTGGTCGGCCCGGGTCTATAGCAGAAGACACTTGCCCAAGATGCCACGCAGTGGGACTGAACCCGGAACCATGTGGTTGGTTAGCAAGCTACTTACCACACAGCTACTCCTATATGTCGTTGGTAATGTAAGAGATAGGGGCATGTACCGCTGCAGCACGTTGCTGGACCCACCGTTTGTCGGCATTTGCTCGGTTTGTTCCGCAGTATCCTAGGCAATGCCCATTATCAAGAGATACTTCCTCATCCACCATGATCATGTGGCATATCGTCAAACAATACGAGTCATAATCCCAGTAAGATCTTCAGAGAAGGGAAGGAACATGGTACGCAAGATCCAACTTGGAAAATCGACAAACATAACCAACAAGTCTGAGCTGACGCGTTCTGAGTAACAATACGTTTCTGAATATAGGTTACCGCTGGTTAGATACAAAAGCCAACCAACGGTAACCTATATTCCTGAGAAGCGTCCTAGTTTCAAAGGAGTTTAAGCGCCCCGCAAAGATCCCAGACAGTGTCCAAGTCTCGCGATCATAGAACAAGACAGGGAGAACGAGAGACCTGAAGATCCGAACCTTCGCTCTCCTGCTCATTTATAAGCTGCACAAGACACCCTTGTCCAGTGAGTTCACAACTGCACTAGCAAGTCCAAATTATGGGCATCGCATGTTTTTTGCTTATATTGTGCAAACAAACTTAATGTTATCTGCTGTATAGTTGCATATAAAAGGTTGTAGACATCTTAATATTCCTCTAATCAACGAAGTACTGCTGTTTCTTGTGTAGGGAATTCACAAGCCATTAATGAATATTACGTATGCAAAATGTCATGTCATAGAGCATGGGCTTTATAATGTTAATATCCTTCACGATACTCAAAGAAACACTTATCGTTTAATATATTGCATTGCAAATTCGGTCATCCTATATAAAGCGTCAAGTCTCTAGATAAGGATTCGTCAGCGCTTTCTTTTCTCATTATAAACCTCCAAAAATTTCCACTGTTTCTGATGCTGAAATCAAAGAGGAATTCCTCTTTAGTCCAAGGAGACGATAATTCTGGCGACCCGTTTTCTAATGTCAAGTAGTTTCACTCACATAGTTTTGGTAAGTCCATGGCCAGAATAGAAAACAGTTGCTCAAATTGTCGTTCAGTGAGACCGAACTCGAGACATGATGTTGAGAAGCGAGCTTCTTCACCACACTGTCATATCTATGTCAGTTTGAAGTTGTTCTTCATCTCTCTCTCTCTCTCTCTCTCTCTCTCTCTCTCTCTCTCTCCCTCTCTCCCTCTCTCTGTCCCTTACATGAACGCACATTCACAAGCACTCACACACACACATGTATGAATATATATATATATATATGTATGTTATGTATTGAGTTATATAATTCAACAATTAAGATAAGCTAATTCAGGCGAAACATGAGGTACTTATGAATTAATGAGTATAACACTGTTATTCATATGCATTCAACCATTGACTACATCTAAGAAGTGGGCCCTAAGTGGGTCCAATTCTACATTTGTCTGGTCAGTCTAAATTACAGCAGAAAGAAAAAAATTTACACAGGTAGGAGTGGCTGTGTGGTAAGTAGCTTGTTTACCAACCACATGGTTCCGGGTTCAGTCCCACTGCGTGGCACCTTGGGCAAGTGTCTTCTACTATAGCCTCGGGCCGACCAATGCCTTGTGAGTGGATTTGGTAGACGAAAACTGAAAGAAGCCCGTCGTATATATGTATATATATGTGTGTGTGTGCGTGTATGTTTGTGTTTGTCCCCTAGTATTGCTTGACAACCGATGCTGGTGTGTTTATGTTCCCGTTACTTAGCGGTTCGGCAAAAGAGACCGATAGAATAAGTCCCGGGGTCGAGTTGCTCGATTAAAGGCGGTGCTCCAGCATGGCCGCAGTCAAATGACTGAAACAAGTAAAAGAGTAAAAGAGTAGGTCCTATGATGTATTGACTTACTTAAGGTCTGCTACTTACATGAAACCAACAGTACAATTGAGTATTTTTGTCACAGTCATACGCATACAATACACACACATACACAATACACACACATACGGTACGCGCGGACACTATTCGGGCTAAATAATAGTAACATTCGTCCTTATCAGGACTGCCACTGTACGTCGATAAATAAACTTTTCTCTAAAGTACTGTTGCATCATGTTTCTCGTTCAGTGACATATATGTCAGAGGCAGATATAGAAAATAAAAAGTGGAGATTGTGCGGTCTAGTCACCACTCATTTTAACTCATATCTGCGGTGAATTATCTAGGGAATCCCAAACGACAATGTAACCTTCATTTTATTAAGTTATACTCGGACTGATGAATAGCTTAGCTGAGTTAACTCTCATTGAGTAATTATTATAACAGAGGATTGATTATGACAGTAACTGTATGTTTGATAACAACAACAACAACAACAATACTACTACTACTACTACTACTACGACTGCTGCTACTACTACTACTACTACTACTACTAATAATAATAATAATAATGAGAAGAGCATTGTCGATGTGAGAACTATTACTACCCATGTATTTTAATTTAACTTTAAAAAAAAAATGAACGAACTAGTGAGTTTAGTTTAATGGCCTACCAATGTATACTATGAGTTTCTTTGCCCTAGGAGTCGGGAAGACAGTCGGCAAGAAATGGAAGCAAATTTGAAAGAAGAAAAATAAAATAATAATAATATTAATGATAAATGAATATTTTGAAATTCACTTTAAATAAATCATTCGAGACCCACAAATTTGAAGAACTAGAAATATTTCACTTCATTAACGGCGATTATGATAAACGGGTTGTGCACCAATACCGGTAAGCGAGACTAATTTTGACAAACCAGTGTTTCCATTCCGTGCACAAACATTGGATTCTAGCGTCACACTCTAGACATCAGCAGTACCTGTTCTAGCGACAGCAGCAACAACAGCAGCAGCATCACCATCACTACCGCCACCGCCGCTGCCAGCAGCAGCAGCATACTCCTACCATGTCTGTGTAGCTAGCAAGCTTGTTTTGTGTTTCGTTTTTGATCTCCGTAGGCAAATTGATTGGCTGTTTGCGGTTCACTTGACAATTTTGGTAGCTGTTTGATACGTGATTGTAAATGAACAGTTTTCACTGTGTGTATATGTGTGCGTGTGTGAGCAGAGTATGTGCGTAAGAATGTATGTCCCTATAAGTGTGTATGTGTGTGTGTGTGTGCAAGTATGTATATTATGCATATAAAAGGCGCAGGAGTGGCTGTGTGGTAAGTAGCTTGCTTACTAACCACATGGTTCCAGGTTCAGTCCCACTGCGTGGCACCTTGGGCAAGTGCCTTCTACTATAGCCTCGGGCCGACCAAAGCCTTGTGAGTGGATTTGGTAGACGGAAACTGAAATAAGCCCGTCATATATATGTATATATATGTGTGTGTGTGCGTGTGTGTCTGTGTTTGTCCTAGCATTGCTTGACAACCGACGTTGGTGTGTTTATGTCCCCGTCACTTAGCGGTTCGGCATAAGAGACCGATAGAATGAGTAGAGGGCTTACAAAAGAATAAGTCCCGGGGTCGAGTTGCTCGACTAAAGGCGGTGCTCCAGCATGGCCGCAGTCAAATGACTGAAACAAGTAAAAGAGTAATACAAACATACGCACGCACATTAATATGTTGTCTTCACTCAACTTGCCATTGTTTTCTTCGACCCGGTTTTGCAGGTCTCCAGCGCGTGCAACTAGTTGCTGATGTCATTCCCATACATTTCGTTTGGACACCCAAATTCAAATTAAAAAACAAAAATTCTCATACAATGACAAAAAAAAAAGAAAAACAGCAACAAAAACCGTTGATTTACTTAATCAGTTTTCCTTGATTAAAGAATGTAGACCTGTATGCAAATTAATGAAAATAAAAAATAAAAAAAAGAAAGGAAAAGAAGATAAAAATCTCTTCCACATTTCAAGGAATTTCGGATGTGATTGCGACAGGGACAGTGTTGTTTTTGTGTATATGTAATATGTGTCAACACGAGTTAAGGATCAATAATGCTTGAAATATAGATTAGCCAACATAACATGCATATATATATATATATATATATATATATATATTATATATATGGGGGGGGGGGCGTGAGAGAAAGTATTATATATGACCTATGTATGTTTGTATGTATATAGATTATCTGCATACATGTGTTCACACACGAAAAGGCTAAGACACATACAAATATAAACACACACACACACACATATGTATGTACATACGCACTTTCACATACCCATAAATAATGCAGAAATGCGTGCATTAATTATTCATAATTTCTAAGAACTGAATAAATATGGCCAAGTAAATAAATGCAACGAGTAAATTATTTCGTTACACTGAAATAAACATCAGATTAAATCTATGAAATCTATTTGCCCATACAGCACAAGCATTACACATGATCACACGTGCACGCGCCTCACACACAGCCACGCGTGAACATAACTACAAACACCAGAAATCATATCACGATTACTATTTCGGGAGTATGAATGAAGCTACTCAGTAAATATTTTTACTCTTCAATGATTCTAACGAAGAACACAAGAAAGGAAAAAAATAGTAGAATAGTATAATGCTGTTGCTTATTTCCTTATAAGGTAATAATATACAATAAACATAACTGTTTCTAATTTAGTGGAGGCGCAATGGCCCAGTGGTTAGGGCAGCGGACTCGCGGTCATAGGGTCGCGGTTTCGATTCCCAGACCGGGCGTTGTGAGTGTTTATTGAGCGAAAACACCTAAAGCTCCACGAGGCTCCGGCAGGGGATGGTGGTGATCCCCGCTGTACTCTTTCACCACAACTTTCTCTCACTCTTACTTGCTGTTTCTGTTGTACCTGTATTTCAAGGGGCCGGTCGTGTCACTCTCTGTGTCACGCTGAATATCCCCGAGAACTACTTTAAGGGTGCACGTGTCTGTGGAGTGCTCAGCCACTTACACGTTAATTTCACGAGCAGGCTGTTCCGTTGATTCGGATCAACCGGAACCCTCATCGTCGTGATCGGTTGATCCATGTTTGACGAAGGGGGGAATATATAGTGGACTACACTGACTCCAATACTTGACTGAAACTATTTTATTTGACCCCTGTGCATGCCTGTCGCTGAGGGAGTGGGGTCACTGGACGTCGCTGTCTCTTCACTATTCAATGTTGCACCCTCAGATTAAAAAAAATACCGTTTACAAAAATCTTCCCGCAAAATAAATTTGTGCCTCACAAAATATTCTGAAGCCCCTCCGGGCACCTAAATCTGCCGACGGGCCTGTCCTGGAGGGATGAAGAAAGCTGGCATCCGAGGGATTTTTTACTGAGAATTTAGAGAGCCAGAGCAAATACTGCAAGGTATTTTCGAACACCTTAATAATTCTACTATTTCACCGCAACCCGAAATTGACTCTGCAAGAGTACAAGTTCAGCTGATTGGTTAAGTGAATATCATCGACCCCAGTTCAGGTATTTATTTAAATGGTTTCATTTAAAGGACGGAAGGTAAAACTGACCTCAGTGGTACCTGAACTTAGAACGTGAAGAAATGTCACATGGTATTTTCTCCTATGCTTTAGCAATTCTGAATAATAGAAGTGGCTGTGTGGTAAGTAGCTTGCTTACCAACCACATGGTTGCGGGTTCAGTCCCATTGCGTGGCATCTTGGGCAACTGTCTTCTGCTATAGCCCAGGACCGACCAATGCCTTGTGAGGGATTTGGTAGACGGAAACTGAAAGAAACCTGTCGTATATGTGTATATATATATATATATATATATATATATATGTCTGTGTTGTGGGACAAACACAGACACACAAACATATATATATATATATATATATATATATATATATATATATATATATATATATATGTTTGTGTGTCTGTGTTTGTCCCCCTAGCATTGCTTGACAACCGATGCTGGTGTGTTTACGTCCCCGTCACTTAGCGGTTCGGTAAAAGAGACCGATAGAATAAGTACTGGGCTTACAAAGAATAAGTCCCGGGGTCGATTTGTTCGACTAAAGGCGGTGCTCCAGCATGGCCGCAGTCAAATGACTGAAACAAGTAAAAGAGTAAAAGAGAGAGTAATAGTAATGGTTTCAAATTTTAGAACAAGGCCAACAGTTTTGGCGGGCAGGGTTAAGTCAATAACATCGACCCCAGTGTTCAACTGGTACTTATTTTATCGGCCCCGAAAGGATGAAAGGCGAAGTCGTCTTCTTTGGATTTTAAAATCAACGTAAAGACACGAATGAAATAGCACTAAGCTTTTTGTCCAGTGTGCGAACAATTCTACCAGCTCGCCGCTTTTCTGAATAATAATAATATAATAATAATAATAATAATAATAATAATAATAATAATAATAATAACTGCCCTGATGCAGTACTAGGCAGTGGCTCTCATGGCTTCTGATCTTAACTGATTGGAAGTGTCATCATGTACATTGTTTTGTTTTGGTATAAAAGATGGGCTACAGCAAATATTCTGCTCAATACCACAGATTTGCTTGTCAGTTGTTTGACCATAACCAGTTGAGCATGTCCTTAGTGGCTGACGATATGTGCATCTCTGATCAAAAGCAGAAGTAGTGGGGGAGCATCATAGCCGTGTGTTGAGAGGGATTCTTTGGGGTTTGAATAATTCACCTCTGGAAACATGGGTGGTTCTTTCAACATCCTTAAACAACCCTTATTCAAGGACCTTTTGAGCGGGATGGGCTACTCAACCTGAAGAAAATTCTAACTGGGCCCCACCTGCAAGGTCATGCGCTGTTTATCTTGTTATGAGATCACCATGTCGTGCACATATGGTTGTGATGCATGTGCCTGGTGTACCCTTATCAGACGGGTAGTCATGATGGGTATACTGGGCTTCGTATATTTGTACCCCAGTGTCACTTTATGGCATGAACTGCTCTCTCACCCAAAAATAATAATAATAATAATAATAATAATAATAATAATAATAATAATAATAATAATAATAGTAGTAGTAGTAACTATCGCTACGACTGCACTGAACTTGTGAATGGGCCTGTACGCTGCAGTGAATAAAGTAGTTTATGTTATCATAAACAACAGTTTGGCAGAGCAGGACGGGGGTGGGGGGTGATTGGCAGATTATCGAATAGTGAGAGTAGAGTAACGTGGCGTAGAGATCGATAGATGGAGTTATCGTTGGAAGCTGATTTTTTTTCTTCTTTATTTTATTATTTCCCCAGATGGAGTTTGGTATGGTTTATCATGTAGTTTAGTATTCTATTGTATTGCTATATTTTGTGACAGTGAGAGTACAGAGCTCCACATCAATCCTGGACGGAGACCGCTGATCAAAGACATTCCAACTTACGACAATATAAAAATATACAAGACTACATTATGAAATGCATTCTTCCTTTGCTGAAAACGGTAGAGGATGATTTGAAGGTTATTTTGCTGCTATTTCTAGCAGGTCAAGTGACTAAGCAAAGGATTCATCATCGACTTGTGTTTATCGAGTCTCTTACACCAATGTGTGTTTGTGCATGTGTGTGTGTATATGCATATGTGCATGTGTGTGTGTGTGTGTGTGTGTGTGTGTGTATGTAATTGTGTATGCACTAGGGTAAAGGTCTATTTTTTTTATTTACCAAGGCCTGTTCCCCATAGGAAAGGTTAGCCGCAACAAGACACACACCAGGCAATCCATTCATTTCCCAGGTACAAAATTAAAATCAAGAACCACAGCAAACAGGAACCGAAATGACTTTGAAATCGTTGCAGTCTTATCTATTCCCCACAATACAGACACATATGCATTTATGTATACATACAAATGTACAGACATATTCACATTACATACACAAAGCAAAGGAAAAGTAAAGTCAGATAATTAGCCTGAGGGATGAGAACCAATGTCGATGCAGTATACGAGCAGTAGATTTTTGTACATAGTGCAAGACGAAATTGAATTCTGTAAATAATGCATTTTGCCATAGATGAAAACAGAGGCAAAGGGTACGTTTATACGCATAGAAACAATTTCCAAAAAACAGACACTTAAGCAAATATATGTAAAAAAGATTGAAGCCAGTGGAACCTTTACTTCTAGTTTATTACTGTTTTTATTAAAATTGTTTTACTTGTCAGAACGATCGGTCTTGTTTGCTCTGGTAGATTCTGTGTGAGCGGACAGCAGCAGCCTGCTGTCAGGGGTCTCACAGGGTCTCTTTCCGCACATTACAAGCTTTGATACTCGGTTGTTGTGGGAGAAATTATTGTGGGAGAAATTCAACATCCAGGTACCAATCTCAAAATCTTAGCTGTCCCTAGCAGAACAGTTTTTTAAAATCTTTTTGCTCTGCCCCCATGTCAATTCCAATTTCTCTAACATATTTCTCGAACTTGGTTGTTAGTGCTCCGAGTGCTCTACAACTACTAGAATGACAGGCACTCTCCTCACAGTCCACATTCTTGCAATTTCCTCTTTTAGTAGTCTGTACTTTTCAATCTTTTCCATTTCTTTGTCACTTTTGCGTGCATTATTATTATTATTATTATTATTATTATTATTATTATTATTATTATTATCATTATTATTATCATTATTATTTTTATTGTTGTTGTTGTATTTCTCCCGTCGCTACGTTCTGAGTTCAAATTTCGCAGAAGTCGACTTTGCCTTTCATCCTTTCGGGGTCGATAAATTAAGTACTAGTTGAGTACTGGGGTCGATGTAATCGACTATCCCCCCCCCCACATCAAGTGTCAGGCCTTGTGTTTATAATAGAAAGAATTAATATTATTATTGTTATTCAGACGAAAACATGAACTGCATTGACAGATATCTTTATGTATACGCCTAAGGCAGCGAGCTGGGAGAATCGTTAACGCGTCGGACAAGATGTTTAGGGGCAATTCTTCTGATTTTACTTCCGTGGGCTACAATACCTTTCATCCTTTCGAGCTCGATAAAATACGTATCAGTAGATCACTGGAGTCAATGTAATCGATTAGCCATCCCCCAACGAATTTCAGATTCGTGCTTATAATGAAAAGAATTAATTTTGCATACATTTATGCATACGTGCCCGGAAGCGTTACAAGTGTAGGAAGATAACTATGAAGAGTCCACTCGCCCTCACGTATAAATGTAAAGGTGTAAAAGGTGCATAGTTTCTTGTTGTTTATCATACCTGTTGATTTAAATGTACATGTATGCGTGTGACAGTGGGTGAGGTGTGAGCGAAATTGTCTTTCTTCTCGAGTAGTGAGAAACTTTGCTTTGCCACTATACAGCATTAAATTATAGATGTAAGAATATTTGTGAGGTTAATGAGGTGAGAAGATAGTTGTAGAACACGTGGTCTTTTGAGTAAAATGATTGCTTAGTTTCACTCGCGGACTAAAGAAGAATAATTATAAAGAGCTCATGTTTATTTATGGCGCTCCCACTACACAAGCACGCGCGCGCGCACACTCACGCAGAGGTACGCACACACATATTTGTATCATGTGTGTATGTATAGGTAGGTAGGTAGGTAGGTATATATGCCATTATAAGACAAACACGATCTCCGTTTCTCCGTAATTCGTTCTCTCTATCGCTAATATACAACAGAGAGAAAGGTAAAAGTAGTGAGAGAAAGGGAGTTTGTGTGTGTGTGTGTGTGAGAGAGAGAGAGAGAGAGAGAGCATTGCTATGAGAAAAATTGAGAAGGGAAACGGTAAGTGCTCCTATACATACGCAGACACACACACACTCTGACACACTGATGTGCATACATAAATTCATGCAATGTGGTGCTATCTATCTATCTATCTATCTATCTATCCATCTATCCATCTATCTGTCTGTCTGTCTATCTATCTTTCTACCTATCTATCTATCTATCTATCTATCTATCTATCTATCTATCTATCTATATGTCTGTCTGTCTATCTGTCCGATCGATCGATCGATTGATCAGATAGAGAACAGGAAAGATGAAGCGTGAGAAAGAATATAAGAAAGAGAGAAAGAAAGAGAGGGAGAGAGAGAGAGAGAGAGAGAGAGAGAGAGCGAGACAGACAAACAGACAGACAGACAGACAGAAAGAGTAAATGTGCGAGAGAGGTCGAGCGGGGATGAAAAGACAAAATGAAGGATGTGCATGTGCAAGCTTGTGTGTGCATGTGTGTGCGTGTGGTTGCGTGCACGAGCATGTATGTGTACACGTGTACGAATGAATGTGCTCATAGTCTCCAGCGTCCAACGGAAATGTTTGGAAACGATTTTTTTTTTGTTTTTGTTGTTGCAGCTACTTTTATTTTATTTTACATATATTTTTTCCTATTCTGTTCTGTGAATGCTGCTATGGAGCATCTGTAGTTGCAACCATCATTATTGTTGCCGCTGCTACTATAAGATTTTATATCGTATATATTTGCTATTTCTTCACGACCGTTGTTATACATACATACATACATACATACATACATACATACATACATACGCACACGCATGCACACACAGACACACACACACACTTTTCCTTTAATAATCTTGTGGTACAACCGTAGCAATTGGACGTAATATTTTTTGTTGTCAAAGAAATTATCAAAGAATCATCGCCGTCATCATCGTCATCATCATCATTACAACTCAAACCACCGCCATTCAAACCACTGCCACTCAAACCACCACCATCACCATCATCATCATCATCATCGCCACCATCAAATATTTTGCGCTATGAGGGTATAAATGATGGCAGGATGAATGCACTTGAAAAGACAGAGGTCATGTGTTGATAACAAAAAAAAAAATTATTAATTTCGACAGTAACAAATCGTTAAGAATTTGAGAGAACGCCTATACCCAAAGGAATAATAAAACCAGTGCAAGTTTAAAAGAGTAAAAATGGCCTTATCTTCCCTTCCGCTTATACATTGAACCAGAAGAGAGGATTTGTCGTGATTTAAAATGGCTTAATCTTTCATGAATACATTGGGGGATAATACATTTGTTATTTAGTGTATTTACATCGAAATTCTTTGATTCTTTAACTACTTTTCCGTCATTTCACTGTGATCTTACTAGGCCGCTGCCTGCGTCTGTTTTAGTCGATCTTATTGCCCTCCGTTCATTTTTCAGTCTTGCGCTTATATTATTTATATCTATTTACCGATCTGATGCTTTATGTGACATAAAAGGACCCAACACAAGCAACATAATTACAGACAAGGACATATATGCATATACATGCACACGCGTGCGTCGAAACTATGATGGCTTTAAATGAGGCAGCTGACGAAGGCCTAATTTTTGTTTAACTGCTTTTAGCTTTTTCTCATTATAATTTCTGATTTAGGTACAAAGCCAGTAGTTCTGAGTGGAGGGGTTTCACGGAAGCGTTGGCTCCAGTATTTGACTATCATTTTATTTTATTGACCTCAAATGAATGAAAGGCAAATTGACCGCAGAAAGATTTGACCGCAGAAAGATTTGACCGCAGAAAGATTTGAACTGAGAGAGTCGGAAAAAATACTGCAAGATATTTTTCTGACGCTCTGAACAATTTTGCGCGCTTGCATGTTCGTGTGAGCTTGTATGTATTTATGTATGTATGCATGTATGTATGTGTGTGTGTATGGATATAGGTACGGGGCGTATGTACAGACACGCAGACACACATGCACTCATATAACACATCAAAAGTAATATGGATTAACATAAGACCCGAAAATGCGCAGTGACACATATAAGAGTGCTTTCCAGTAAGGACAAAAAACTCGATGAGCCGAAACCATGATTCAGTTTTAATTTTATCTTTAAGAAAGATATGAAGACTTAGCAAGTTATCTTCCTCTTCTGCAGTTCTAGACTGTGTGCATATGGAAAAAAAATCAACGTCTGATAAGATACGTGGCGACAAGTTGAATTAATGAGCTGGTTTACAATAAACCAAAGCGGTGAGCTGGCAGAATCGTTAGCATACCAGGCAAAATGCTTAGCGGCATTTCGTTCGTTCAAATTCCACCGAGGTCGATTTTGCTTTTCAACCATTCGGGGTCGATGTAATCCACTTAAGCTTTCCCTCGAAATTGTTGGCTTTTTACCAAAGCTTTGAAACCATTATTACAACAAACCGAAAGGCGGCGAGCAGGCTGAACCGTTAGCACGTCGGACAAAATGCTCAGCGTCATTTTTTCCGGCTTTACGCTCTCATTCTAAATCCTGCCGAAGTTAACTTTGCCTCTCATCTTTTAGGGAGTCGATAAAATAAGTACCAGTTGAGTACTGGGGTCGATATACTTGACTTAATCCACTTCCTCCTAATATCAGGTCTTGTGTAACAAACCGAAACGAATGCAGTATGACAATTGGAAATCGTTTAGAAATACATTCTTTACAAATACTCACGCCCCACCTCTCTCTCTGTGGTGTGAAGTAAATTCTATTTTTCTGCCTCTTACTATATGCTTTATAGATAATCTTAAGTATATTTTTCTCCTAGTTGATGATCATTGGCTTATTCACTGAGACCCACAATCATTTAATAACAGTAATTAAAAACAAAAACATAACACTCATAAAATTAAATCGTCTTTATTTTTGCATGGAAAAATATTTGTCAACCATTTGGATGCACATTCAAATGTTTATAATGCCCTTAGCTTACTGATAAACTCTACATTCAAGAACGGTCATAACATTATTACACACAGCAACGAAGTCAGTTAATATAACATCAAAATTGGTTATCTCTTACACACGCGCAAAGCACCAGAACATAAGAGAGTAACAACATACACGTATATATTGGGTTGTCCAGAAAGTTCGTGCCAATTTATAGCAGCTTACTTTTCGACTTATTTTAGAACATAATTGAGTCCATAGAATAGGGTTTCACTACACCTCCATTTAGAGCACAGTTTAAGCTATCTTTTTCGTGGGAGAAGGTTTATGTTCCTATAACCTGTGCTAATTCTGTAACCCTTTAAAATGAAAGATAAGAAAGTTCCTTTTCGGCACTTGATGCTTTGGGAACCAAACAAAAATTCCTGAAGCACGGCTAGGATGTGTTACCCCACCTTCCATATTCACCAGATATTGCTCCTTCGGATTTCCACTTATTCAGGTCTCTGCAGAATAGTCTTAATGGTAAAAATTTCAATTCCTTGGATGACATAAAAAGATACCTTGATGAATTCTTTGCCACGAAACCACCTCAATTCTGGGAAGAGGATATTTTCAAGTTAAAGGAAAGATGGAGACGCATTGTACAACAAAATGGTTCATATTTGGTTGATTAAAAATGTAATGGCAAGTATTTATTGACCTTTTTCTTTCCTTTAAAAATCGGCACGAACTTTCCGGACAACCCAATACTTTGTGCACTTGCAAGTACCACACTTGGCCAACAGAAAGACACAAGTAACACTAATGTTAAAACAATCCGTTTGATATATCAAAGATTATGCCATGACAACCCCACGTAGATTCCTTCATCTCTCCATTATGAAATCCCAATGGATACAAACATTGCACTTCACTTCGTCGCAGATAACATTCCACCAGTATCCATGGACCATTTACACAGCAAATGAAAAAGATGATGACTGAAAAACTGCTAGACATGCGAGGCAGAGTTTGTTGCTGCAGAAATTGCCAACCTTTTCAGTCCCTACTTTAATATGCACAATCCCCTAGAAATACATAAAACTTTTCTTGCACACTCTTGGAAATTACTAAAAGACCATCCTAAAATCTCCATAGTACTCATTCAGCATGAAGAAGAAGGGAAGCAAGAGAAGAAGAAGAAGAAGAAGAAGAAGAAGAAGAAGAAGAAGAAGAAGAAGAAGAAGATGAAGAAGAAGAAAAGGAAGTAGAAAAAAGAAGGAAGAGAAGAAGAAGAACAATAATAATAACAATAACAACAACAACAATAATAATAACAATAATAATAATAATAATAATAATAATAATAATAATAATAATAATAATAATAATGGTTTTAAATTTTCTACAAGGGCAGCAATTTTGGGGGAGATGGAGATGAGTGGATTATATCGGCCCTAGTTTTCAACTGGTACTTATTTTTATCGATCCCGAAAGGTTCAGAGGCAAAGTCGCCCGGCGTGCTAACGATTCTGCCAGTCGCCACCTTAATAATAATGATGATGATGATGATGATGGAAAAATAAGAAAACAAACAAAATTAACTAAGTAAAACACCAGGTGCTCTACCGTTTCTCATTACCACGGATTAATATATATATATAAAAGTAAGGTTGTGTGTCTGTCTCCTACGACTTAGATTCCTAACTACTTCCACATTTTGCGGTGCAGTTTAACCAAAACCGGGTATCTTATAGTCGTGATTCATATCGAGCCCTTCTGGATATTAGCGCGCGTCTACGATGAGTCTACGATTTTAAAAATAATTTACCATTATTTTTTTCCATTTTAATGCATATTTTTTAAAGGGAAGTAACTCTCTAAAAATGTCTACGATGAGTCAACGATTTTAAAAAGATTTACCATCATATTTTTTCCATTTTTAATGCATTTTTTTGCTATTTTTTTGCTATAACTCTCTAAAAATGCTTATATAGTTATTTCCCTTACAAACCCGAGCAACGCCGGGCGATACTGCTAGTAAACGATAAAACTAATCCTGGCTCATTTAATCTGTAGATTACCTGTCAAATTGAAAGTTGATGTTATTTCGTTTACAATGTATCATGACAGAGTTTAAAACTATTGAATTTGACGTTGGTTCCAACAGGCTTAGATTTTGTAATGTTAAAAAAAAAAAAGGAAATCGTAAAATGAAATCTTGTAGAAACCTAAAAAGACGGGGATTCGCTGAGAAAGAAAAATGGAACTGAGTGAGTAATCCATCATATCTATACATTTTAAATGTTAGTCGGTAACGTTATAAAACGTATAGATATAATGGATTTACAAGGATTAAAATTTATCATATCTATATGCGGTAATATGCAAGTCAAGATAGAAAAAACTCAAGTTAAGAAATAATATTGATATAGGCGCAGGAGTGGCCGTGTGGTAAGTAGCTTGCTAACCAACCACATGGTTCCGGGTTCAGTCCCACTGCGTGGCATCTTGGGCAAGTGTCTTCTGCTATAGCCCCGGGCCGACCAATGCCTTGTGAGTGGATTTGGTAGACGGAAACTGAAAGAAGCCCGTCGTATATATGTATATATATATATATATATATATATATAATATATATATATATATATGTGTGTGTGTGTGGTGTGTGTGTTTGTGTGTCTGTGTTTGTCCCCCTAGCATTGCTTGACAACCGATGCTGGTGTGTTTACGTCCCCGTCACTTAGCGGTTCGGCAAAAGAGACCGATAGAATAAGTACTGGGCTTACAAAGAATAAGTCCCGGGGTCGATTTGCTCGACTAAAAGCGGTGCTCCAGCATGGCCGCAGTCAAATGACTGAAACAAGTAAAAGAGTAAAGAGTAAAGAGAGTGTTATGGAAAATAAAGAATATATCTGATTCCACTGGAAACCGCGTAATATTATGTCTGGGAGATAACGACTGATATCCACAGATAGAGTTTTAATAGAGGGCTAAATCTATTTAGTTTGCCTCGAATAATTTATATCGACATTATTCAATGCTGATTACGTGCTTAAAATCGTCTCCTTCACAGTTAAGGAACGATAATGATGAAATATGCAGTTTTGAGGAAAGTTCTGAATAAAACTTTGAACGGTTCAATTGGCCGAAGAAAAATGTTTGAATGGCATTAAAAATGAAACTCGACTGACCTTTACAGATACTTCAACGTTTGAATGGCTTTAATTGGGAATAAGAACATTTCTTCAGTATTATTAAAGTACTAATAATAAATGCCACTGCCGCCGCCGCGGCCACCACCACCACCATCATCATCATCATCACAATTACATATGCACAAAACCAGAGAAATTTAATGAAGAAGAAAAAAGTGTTGCGTGCATTTTACAGACACTACCGCCATATTTCCCAATCGTATCGATTGATAATCGATGTCAGTTTAACGATTAATCAAAATGTTTTCAGAATTTTGATAAGGATTTTAATTTAATAACATCAGAACTAACAACATTACACATAAACAAAAAATTTGCCTCTTTCATATTTTTGTTCTTTTCTTCATGTGTTAAGAAATTTTAGCAATTCTATATTTTGAAATATTGGTTTCAAATTTTTGTACAAGGCCAGCAATTTCGGGGGAGGAGACAAGTTGATTACATCAACCCCACAACTCAGCTGGTACTTATTTTATCGACTCCGAAAAGATGAAAGACAAATTGACCACGGCAAAATTTGTATATTTCCTTTTTACTCTTGGCACAAGGCCCAAAATTTTGGGGGAATTAGGCTAGTCGATTAGATCGACCCCAGTGCACAACTGATACTTAATTTATCGACCCGAAAGGATGAAAGGCAAAGTCGACCTCGGCGAAATTTGAACTCAGAACGTAACGGCAGACGAAATACCTAATTCTATTTCTTTACTACCCAAAAGGGGCTAAACACAGAGAGGACAAACAGATTAAGTCGATCACAGTGCGCAACTGGTAATTATTTAATCGACCCCGAAAGGATGAAAGGCAAAGTCGACCTCGGCGGAATTTGAACTCAGAACGTAACGGCAGAGAAATACGGCTACGCATTTCGCCCGGCATGCTAACGATTCTGTCAGCTCGTCGCCTTAGAATTTTTATATTTTGAAATATTACAATCCCTAGTTAGGTGGTTATCTGGTAGAATCCTTAGCACGCCAGGTGAAATACTTAGCGGCATTCAGTCCATCTTTACGCTTTTGAGTTCAAATTCTGCAGAGGTCGACTTCAATTTTCATCCTTTCGGGGTCAATGTAATAAGTATCAGTTGAACACCGGGTGGATGTAATCGGCTTACCCACTTCCCGGAATTGCTGGCTTTGTGCCAAAATTTGAAACCAGTATTACAATCCCTTGCAGGTAATGTATCTTGTAATATACTTCCATACAAAGGCGGCGAGCTGGCAGAAACGTTAGCACGCCGGGCGAAATGCTTAGCGGTATTTCGTCTGCGCTACGTTGTGAGTTCAAATTCCACCGAGGTCGACTTTGCCTTTCATCCTTTCGGGGTCGATAAATTAAGTACCAGTTACGCACTGGGGTCGATGTAATCGACTTAATACCTATGTCTGTCCTTGTTTGTCTCCCTCTGTGTTTAGCCCCTTGTGGGTAATAAAGAAATAGGTATTTCGTCTGTCTTCATGTAATGAGCTCAAATTCCGCCGAGGTCGACTTTGCCTTTCATCCTTTCGGAGTCGATGAATTAAGTACCAGTTGCGTACTGGAGTCGATCTTATCGACTGGGTTCCTCCCCGCAAAATTTCGGGCCTTGTGCCTAGAGTAGAAAAGAATATATTTGCATATAGATATATATTGGTTTTTAAATTGGGGTACTTGTTTGTATTTTTTTCTTTACTAGCTTCAGCTTGAGAGTTGCGGCCATACTGGGAGATAACTGACAGTGCCTAGGTTTCCCAAACGGTCACCCATCTAAGTACTAACTAGGCTCGAAGTTTCTTAACTCCGGTGCTCGGACGAGATTTGGCTGTAAGCTATATATATTAATAAAAGCTGTATATATTAATAGAAAAAATAATAATTCTCTTACTTTAAGAATTCTGAATAATAAATTGCAAAAGATGAAAATAAATCAAATAGTGTTGTCACAGAAATGATAAAATCGCAGGTTAAAAGGTTTGAGGTTTTCGTTTATGTCTCTTTACATTCTGAGTTCAAATACTTAGTATCTTGTTTTTGCCTTTCATCATTTCGGTTTCAATAAAGTAAATATCAGAAATATATTGGGACTAGATTCTGTTGGCTACCTCCAGCTTTAAGAAACTTGTGATCGTATGGGAAGTTAGAAATTATGACTTCTAGAAATTTAAAATTCATAATTTTTAATTTAGGATCAAGGCCATCAGTTTTGTGCAGTGGAGGTTCGTTGATTAGATCGTCTTCAGTATTTGTTTTATTGGCTCTGGAAGGACGAAGGGTAAAGCTGACCTCGGCAGGATATTAAATCAGAACGCAAAGATAGTGAAAGCGAGCGAAAGATTAATAAAGGTTGAGAGTGAGAGAGAGATAGAGCTAAAGCAAGAGAGAGAAAGCGAAAGAAAGAGAGACAGAGAGAGGAAGAGAGTTAGAGAAAGAGAGAGAGAAAGCGAAAGAAAGAAAGAAAGAGAGAGAGAGAGAGAGAGAGAGAGAGAGAGAGAGAAAGAGAAATCAAAATATGAAGTCAACCAGGTCACCTAAACCTTCTGCTTTACTGTTACTATGTTTATATTATATTTCTTATGCACCTTGTCTGCAAAGTTTAAAATAGTACATAAACAACAACAGCAACATCAACACAAACACACACACACACATACACAGATTGCTTTACAAATTTGACGAGTCAGCTGTACCTCAATTTTGCCACATTAGAAAGGTATGGGGTTATATATTGAGTTTGTATATGTAGAAACGCGTTAATTATATAGCCTACGTAGTTGACGCTAACACCATACAACCATATTTACTCTTAGTGCTTATATATATATATATGAGCGCAGCAAATATCAACAGTTGTACTCAAAGAATGCCTTCAGGTTGATAAAAGAATAATTTGAAACTATTTTACCCAGAATCCAAAAGGCAAATACAAGAGGCGTGATTAGTTTTGCAAGCCTGAATTGAATTTCCTTATCTCCTAAACTAACATCCAAGCTAGAAGTATGGCACAGAATTTATTTTATGCATTGCAAAAGCAAGCTTTTTAAATATTCATTAAAATATCTTTGGTTTTGAGTATACGTCTTTTAAAGTTTAAAACAAGAGTAATCTTTCCATAAAGTTTGAATGAATAAAGAAAAGGTAACAAGAATAAAATTCTAGAATGTTATACGAAGTCTGATAAAAAAAATGTATCGGAACTTTTGCTATAGTAACGAAGTTAAAGTACACAGAGTGAAGCCGCTCGGCACAAATTGACTTTGAACTCTGTCGCGCGTGCACACTTAGTTGTAAAGTTCTCGCTCACTTCCATTGATTATATCAGTGTTTGGAAGCAAAGTGTGTAGAGTATGGTCGTTTCAAAATGAAAATTGGGTTTAGTCTGTGCAGGGTCTCCTTGATTGTGTCGAAGAAGGCAAAAACTTTTTGTCAACGGTCAAAACAGATGACGAATTGGGAATCTATAATTGTGAGCCTGAAACCAATGCTCAGTTTTTGCAGTGGAATACCCCACAAGGTTTCAAGACACCGAGTAAATCCAAGACAGTACGGAGGCAGCTATCACCCATCAAAAGAAGTTTCACGAATTCTCCCATCAGTGGAAACGACGCTGTTGAAAGTGTATGGTTTCAGAAGAGGCCTCTTTCTATGGAGATTTAATGCCGGTTGGCTAACGATTCCACCAGTTCGCTGCCTCATATTGTTTAATTAATATGGAGCCATCACAAGCAAAAATAGGCTATACTGTAATGTTCTAACCTAATTTAAACCTAAGTTTCATATATTTCAGTTGAAGATTCTATACTTTTGATTGGGGAAGGAAATAAAGTGAGTATTCTCTGAGGAGCGGAGAACTGTACTCGAATTGATAATCGAGAAACGCCTTTCTTTCTTTTTCCGTACATCAAAGGAACAAAATGAATGTGCTTAGTTTCTTCATACTCCTTCACACAAAATTGGCTTTGTAACACACACACACACACACACGTCGTCTTCAATCTATTGAAAAATGTATAATTCACCAGGAAAAACAATATTATGTTGTTTAAAATATAACTCCCAAAATAGTTATTTTATCATGAAGCGGGAATAAATACAACTCATTAACTGAGAAATCTAGGAAAGCGTAAATTGCTCACTGATTAGTTTTATAAAATGAGTCATGTGATGTTTGGAAACCTCTGCAAGAACAATTAAAATCCTTTATAAGGATTTTTTTTTAAATCATGAAGGAAGAAAAAGAATATCAAATAAGATTATCCACTGAGACTTTTATTAATCATTGGGTCAATCATACAGATGAGGCAATTTTTTTTACAGCAGAGCAAGAGTGGAGATATTTGGAATTTTAATAAAAATATGAATATTTACATCATGACTTTACAACGTGACGCAAAATGGTGGAGAATAATAACATCATTTTAGATTTTGATACAGAATACTATTGGAAAAATTGTTAATTACTGATTATTTAATCTAGAATTATTTCAATCGATATAAAAAATGCTGGTTGAAAGCGAGAATTGAAATTATACTGTTAGAAGTGGATAATTATTTATTTGAAAATAATAAACAGAGAATAGTTATTTTGGATTATACAGATATTATGAAAAACAAAAATGCCGATAGATTAGCAAATGAGAAAGGGAGAGTAGAAGAAATTATAAATATAGAATTACGTATCGAGTTTCTCCAAAGTAAAATCGTTTAGTATAATCATAATCAGGAAAAGGTAGGGAAAATATTAGGAAGAATCAATCAGTAGATAAACTATCAAAGTTTAATCCTCTTTTATCCCTAGTAGGATAATCTTGTGAATCTTACCAGTTACTGAACAATAAAAATATAGGTTTTGTTGGCTACATATGGAACACCCTCGATCAGAAAAATATTTAGTTGCTTGTGGGCCCGGATGCTAATCCGAAGGAGTGCATCCAAGAGCAGCCGCCCAAAAGATTAATATAATCATAGGTTTCCTGGGCTCCGATGTTCGTGTACCATGGCACCTACCTTAAAATAGCACAGGCCATGAACACGTTGTAAGCAATTACCTTCGTGCTTTTGCAAAGACTATCCAGAAATCTTAAGGAATTATACGAACAAATTATGGCAGTGAGAAAATATTGGCTTAAAATTTTGGTATAGGGGCATCAGTTTTGGCGGAGGGGTTTAAGTCGATTACATTATCTTATCTTATCGATTCCGAAAGAATGAAAAACAAAGACGACCTCAGCGGAATTTGAACTCAGAACATAAAGACAGACGAAAAACCGCTAAGCATTTTGCCAAAATTTGAAACCATTATCAATACTAATACAGCATGGACATACAGTATCATGCTTATATGTATTTAGTTTTGTGCGCAATTAGGCCTACGGTGGACTTTTAGACTGCATAGGATGAGGATGGAATTGACCGATTTCATTGTTATTTAACATCTCATAAGAATTCGCTTAACTCTACCCACAAAATGATGA
This sequence comes from Octopus sinensis, assembly GCF_006345805.1. NCBI lineage: Eukaryota > Metazoa > Mollusca > Cephalopoda > Octopoda > Octopodidae > Octopus > Octopus sinensis. Next base: position 58,070,686 of record NC_043004.1, on the reverse strand, counting down.
AAAGTAACAGACTACAACCGTCAGGCACAGTCCTTTTTCTTATTGGTGCAAGGTTCTGCGATCCATACATTATAAGATAGATATACAGAAAGTTCCTTTAAACTGATTCACCAATCATGTTAATGATAATTAGTTAAATTGAGAGACCATTTTTTTTGTTTTAAGATTTGTTATCTCTGGAACTATTGAAATGAATTCTGTATCCCCAATCTATGTCATGTAGGGAGACAGTATATCTAATATATGTGTTAATATAGGAAAGGGTTAAGTGATTACATCGACTCTAGTAAATGACTGGTACGTTATTTAATCGACTCCAAAAGGATGAAAGACAAAGTTGATTTTGATAGAATTTAAGCTCAGAATGAGAAGAACAAGAACAGATAATGCTAAGCATTTTTTTTTCTTGATGGATAGAAATCAACCGACCTAAAACTATTATTTCGCTATTACACTAGTCGCGTGATAGTTAAGATAGTTAAATATTTTAAATTCATCACATAACAAGCAGTTAGTATACTGCTTCGTTCGAGATGAAAACAAATTTTACCAGAGAAGTATCTGAATTTATGCCGTGAGATATATGATTAAATATCATAAAACTTTTAATCAAGTTTTCTTCCATCTGGAGACTGATAATTGCTTTAATCTAGGCAAAAGACCAGCATTTTTTGAGGTTGAGGATCAGCCGATTACATCGATCCGAGGACATGACAAGTGCTTTATATTATTAATTCCAGATGGATGAAAGGTAAGTTAACGTCCGTGTGATTTGAACTCAGAACAGAACTCAGAACTCAGCTAGAAGAACTGCTGCACCTCATATTTTCCGACGCTCTAACAAATATAATAACAATTGTTCTTGATTTTGGTACAAGGTAAGTAATTTTTAGGGGATGGGATAAGTCAAAATTACCGACTTTAGTACTTGTACTTTATTTTATTGAACCTGAATGAAAAGCGAAGTTGCACTAGGATAGATTTGAAATCAGAACGAAGACAGTCGGAAAAAATGCTACAAAATATTTTACCAACACCCTAACGATTCTAAAGAGTAATAATGGAGGAAAGTGGAGGCGCAATGGCCCAGTGGTTAGGACAGCGGACTCGCGGTCGTAGGAACGCGGTTTCGATTCCCAGACCGGGCGTTGTGAGTGTTTATTGAGCGAAAACACCTAAAGCTCCACGAGGCTCCGGTAGGGGGTGGTGGCGAACCCTGCTGTACTCTTTCACCACAACTTTCTCTCACTCTTACTTCCTGTTTCTGTTGTACCTATATTTCAAAGGGCCGGCCTTGTCACTCTCTGTGTCACGCTGAATATCCCCGAGAACTACGTTAAGGGTGCACGTGTCTGTGGAGTGCTCAGCCACTTACACGTTAATTTCACGAGCAGGGTGTTCCGTTGATCGGATCAACCGGAACCCTCGTCGTCGTAATCGACGGAGTGCTTCCTCAATGGAAGAAAGTGGAATGGATGGTCTTTCTAGATGGTGAGATTGCAATCGAAATGCCGCCGAACTTATTTCCACTATATTTACAAACATGTAAATTATGTTGCAAAAAAAAAAAAGAAAAATGTCAGTAGTGACTCAGTGATGTAGAACAAATCTAACTAGATAATTAAATGATGAGCAATTAATTAGAAGGCTCACAATTCCGAGATCGAATGTTGTAGCTTTTAATAAACATCAATAGAAGCTGATGGTGCTATCAGACTGTAAAATTATCAAAGAAACTTCAAATTTAAAATAACTCGAATACATAGAAATCATAGTGGATGTATTATGGACTCTAAGTTCAGTTTATGGTATCTTTTCTTTTCTTTTCTTTTTTTTTTTTTAGAAAAGATTGTCGAACACTTGGGGATCAATAACATAGCTATCTGAAAAGAAGTTTCTGAAAGAATTCAAACGCCCATATTACTACAAAAATTAGAATGGTAACCAGCCAAAAGAAACCATAATTAATAGCAAGGTTCAAAATATCTACTGGTATTATATCATATTTTCTTCAAAGACACCGACAGCTAAAACCCGAGCTGAAATGTTGGTTGGAGGTTTGATATAATTGCTATGTATTTGATATCATACGATTCCTAAAGCTGGAAGCCAATTGTTTAATCACAAATAGAGCCGTTTTGGATGTCGTGTTAATAATAGTCGCGAAGGAGGAGAAAGAGTGATACGATTCTTAATGGTTATTTCTACTGCTTGTAAATATAGGAAAGGAGGACGAAATTGCTGAGATTAACGAAATCAAGAAAAATATCCTTTATCTTATAATTTTTTTTCCCAGATAGAACACAGAAATGCATGCTTTCATGATGCTGAATACATAAGTCTCAAAGAAGGAACGGTTAAAATTCTTGTTTAGAAAGAACACTTCAGAGCATAATTGTTTGAGTATAGTCACTGTACTTACATGTGTGTGTGGAGTAATAATATATGAGTCCATTGATTTAAATGCAATAATGCAGCAAAGTATTATTTAATCCTTTGCCTGTCTCTTGTATCACATGTGATAACATAGGAATTATTTCTCTGGCGTACAGGCGTCGTATGATACGCATTTGCCATATTTTTTCAACCGTCAGAGTAACAGGAATTATGAAAGGAAATCTTTATGCTACTGCTACTCAGAACGTATGAAACAAAGGCTAACTAAAATCTGAAAACAAGCATGAACGTTTAGGACACAGTTTTGAAAAGGCTTTGAACAGGCAAAGGGTTAAGCTGTGTTATTTATGATCAAACGGTTGTATTAAAATAACAGACGCATGCAGGAGCATTTTGCTTCGGATTAGTATGGGAGTGAAGACAAAACTTGTAAAGACGATGTTAGTCTTGGCAGCAAAGGGTTGTTAAGAGTTTTACTTTGCAATCACATGGTTTCGGGTTCAGTCCTACAGAGTGCTGCCTTGAGTAAGAATCTTCTTTTATAGCTTCAGTCTAACCAGGGATTTGTGTATAAAAATGCGAGACAGAAACTGTACAGAAGCCCGTTATGTGTGTGAATGTGTATATGCATGTATATATATATGCATGTATATATATATATATATATATATATATATATATCACGTGATCACGTGACCGATGTTGTTACACATCGCTGGTCACAATGCATTCGCATTGTTTAAGCCTTCGAATGACGCCACCCCGCTGGCTAAGCGAGCAGGCCAATATATATATATATATATATATATAATATTAGGGAATATTATTCCAAACTTACAGGGAAAAATTCAATTTAGTAATACTAAATCAAATTTCACAAAATATACTATTGTATATAAATTAGAAAAGAACCACCTTTTATCAATTCAACAATGAAATAATAGAATTATACCATATAGAAAAAAAATTAAATATAAGATAAAAACATATACCAATCTAGTCATTTTATCAATTATATACTTTTATTTACTATTTTGTACATTACTTAATCATTGGTATATGTTTTTATCTTATATTTAATTTTTTTTCTATATGGTTTAATTTAAGGATTTCATTGTTGAATTGATAAAAGGTGGATTTTTCTAATTTATATACATATGTATGTATGTATATATATATATATATATATATATATATATATATATATATATATATATATATATACACACACACACACAACACACACACACACATATATATATATATATATGCACACACATATATATACACACACATATATATATATAAATGTGTGTGTGTGTGTGTATTTGTGTTTGTACTGTGTGTGTATCTGTGTGACGCTCTTTCTGTTTGCGCTCCCCACTGCCGCTTGACAACTGATGTCGGTTTGTTTACGTTCCCGAAACTAGCAATTCGTCAAAAACTGACCGATAGAATAAGTACTAGAGTTGAAAATAAGTATTTAAGTCGATTTGTTCGACTAAACCCGTCAAAACGGTGCTCTTGCGTGGCCGCAGTCTAAAGACTGAGACAACTAAAATAATTGGTGGAAATATGGTTTGCCAGAAATTACGGATATGCGTCTGATATTTATGATTATAGATAGATATACCGAAACGTCTATATAATTAATAATGTACATGATTAATTACAAGGTTTAAATACATATAACTGCAACAATCTTCAGCTATCTGATGTTAAAATTATTATTCTCTCTTTCTAGTGAGTTTCCATTACTACTGTCAAAATGAAAGGATTAAAGAAAAATCATTTATCGATCAACAAGATGCTAACTTGACATTTTAGCCATCAGCCGCTTTATATCGATTTTCTGTCAGTCCAGTCGCTGAACGTCCCGCTCGGAGAACTACTAAAGTGAAAAAATACCGGACAATAATAAATGACCACCAGAAATATTGTTATTGCTGTCTGATTTTAAAAGACTTTCATTATCATTGTTGTTATTTTTGCTTTGAGATGAATGTGGTAGAAGTAAATATGCTGACAGAGGCATGGTTGAAGGGGTAAAGAAGTCCGTTTCCTAATCACGGCATACTGGGTTCGGTTTGACTGGGTTTTGAGCAAGTGTCTTGTTATGGATGGAAGCACTCCGTCGGTTCCGACGACGAGGGTTCCAGTTGATCCGAATCAACGGAACAGCCTGCTCGTGAAATTAACGTGTAAGTGGCTGAGCACTCCACAGACACGTGTACCCTTAACGTAGTTCTCGGGGATATTCAGCGTGACACAGAGAGTGATAAGGCCGGCCCTTGAAATACAGGTACAACAGAAACAGGAAGTAAGAGAGAGAGAGAGAGAGAGTTGTGGTGAAAGAGTACAGCAGGGATCACCACCATCCCCTGCCGGAGCCTCGTGGAGCTTTAGGTGTTTTCGCTCAATAAACACTCACAACGCCCGGTCTGGGAATCGAAACCGCGATCCTACAACCGCGAGTCCGCTGCCCTAACTACTGGGCCATTGCGCCTCCACTGTCTTGTTATAACCTCAACTTTGCGAGTGGGGCTGATTAGGCGGAAACTGTGGAAGAATGTTAGCGTGTACCTGTAATTCAAAAGTCCCTCTTTTCACTAAATGTGTTACACCGGTGGTTGTCAACCGGGGTCCATATGATCCTTGAGAGTCCATATAAAACTTTTCGGAGTCTGCACTAGTAAAATAGTAAATTGGGGATCCACTGGAGCATTTTAAGAATCCCTGAAATGTTTCGATTTAAATGCATGTATTGCAATTAACAAGGTTTCTTTCGCTAACATTTTTGCATATTTCAACCTATACGAGTGAAGGAGGAAATACCAAAATAGGAATTTTGGAAGAAGGGGCTATAAATTTAGTTCTTAAACATCGAATGGCTAGAGGGGGTCCACCAGAATAAAATAATAATCTAAGGGGTCCATAGGTAAAAAAATAGTTGAGAACCACTGTTACACAGATTTGGTCTGATAATTGCATGTCTTAAGGCAGTGGGTAGTAATTTTCTTCACTACTTCAGGGAGTGATGACCCTGCCTGACACGAGTCCCGGGCTCAGCTGGCCCCGGCTGATAGTACCCGGTATGGGCTCCTATCCAGGGCTACGGAAAGGAGACAACCTTCAAAAAAATCCGGAGTGGAGCCCCGTAGGTGGTTTAGTGTTCGACTGAACACTCTTCCGGCAGCTCCTGCAACCAAGCAGGTGCCAAACGTAATGCTCTGCACTCCTTTGGAATACGTCAGCAAGGTCGAGAGAGGAATCCTGACGATTGGGCTACCCAGGATTTTCTTACATCTAGCCCAGGCCTGCTCAAAACTGATTTTATACGCAACTCAATTGTCTCCCGAGACGAAAGGATGCAAACAATAACAACTATACATGTCTGTGGGATACTCAGCTACTTAATCAAATTTAATTTACTGGTAGTATAGTAGATTCAACAACTGAATTTTCATCTTGGAAACTGTTTCAATTTCTGGATACTCTCATATGCTTTAATTTCACTACGGTCTTTTCTGCTTGGCTGTACTGTGGAAAACTTGAAGTTTAGTGAAGATTTTAAAATTTGATATATTGATGTAATTTTCCATGTTGAATCTCAGGGGCTAATTCACTTTTTCCAGAAAACCTTTTTTTTTAAAGTTAAAGAGGTTTAAAGTTTCATCATTTTTATCCAGTCAGAAAATAGAAGTTGGAAGCTATCATTTTGTGTGTGACTGCACGTGTTTGTTAACTGTAAACAAACTAAATTTTGGTGGAATTCTGCTTTACGCACGCCATATAACACCTCACAACTTTATTTTCATACCTCATGTGTTTTAATTAGCAAAAAATGACCAAGTGGGTAAGCAGCTTGGTAACAGATTGGCTTGTTACTATGGAAACAAGCGCCTATATGTTTATCTGGCTTTCGATTGGCTAAAATAACCCAAAATTTGCTAAGTTTAAAAGCTATTAACTTTTTATTTATTGATTTATAGTGAAAAACGAATTTCATATCAATGGTTATCATACAAAACTACACCAATACACCAAATACGAAATCAACTGGAACAAAAATTGGAGAAATTGAAAAGTGGGAACCAAACAGAAAAGATCTTTTTATTATTATAAATACACTGTATGTATGTGTGAATTCACATCACAATTTGTTATTTTACCTCTACTATAAAAAGGAAAACCTGTATATATGTAACTGGTTTTCCTTATGCAGCTGTAATGTTTTCTTCTAATTTATAAACCTTTGTTAAGTTGTGGAGAACTGGACAAATTAGATAACCATTTCTAATGTTAGTATCGGTGCACTTTTCATTCGTTAGTCCTGGACACAAGCAAGAAATCTATATTCCTTCTAACGCTTACTATGACTCAACCATTGTGATGCAGACATGAAAGAGTTAGTTCGTCGCAATATTTCTGGTGGCGCAACCGATACATTGTTTTATTGAAGTAATCTAATAGGAAGCAAAAGATCGAGGTAGAATTTTGTCAATACAAGACATATTTTTACTTGAGTTTTCTTTTGTACAAGTGTAATAAAAAAAAATATTCCCAAAAGGAAAATACTTCACAGTATCACTTAGTTAACACATCAATACAATGTGCTAACAATCAATAAGATGATGTATATGGTTGATTTTCGAACAAAAAGGAGTGGATAACTGATTAGAAAGTTTAGTATTTTGCTGTAAGTTCAACAACTAACAGGGTGCGGGAAATGGAGCTGAATATCATTAATATTTGAGACGTGTGTTTGAAATTCTTTTTACACTCGGAATCTATTTACTTCTGGGTTGTTTAATTTACATTAAACTTAGCATGGCGACTTTTTTTTTTTCATCTTTGTCGCATACTGCAAAGATTACTCGAAGTACAAGATCATCTAAGTACATTTTATGGCTGCAGTATGTTAACAAAAAAGCAATAATGGACACTTTTGGCACTTTGGCAAAACGCCAGGAATCTATCATGACATAAAGCTAAAATCAATGTCACACATTCTATCTATACAAACACAAAATACATATACCCACCAAAATAGATATAATCACCCGCTTCAAATAAATCCTCTGAGTCTACTTATGCTTGTTTCTGCAGTTATCACTACAACTTTCGATCATCTATTATCAAACTGGACGGTAAAATAAAAGCTTTTGTTGTGAGTCCACTTTCACGTGGTGTTGATAAAATCGTTATCACAGGTCCGTGCTATGAGTGTTTCTATTATGGTCCAATAATAAAAAATACTCGTACCACGAAAGTGAGTGTTTCTATTATGCTACATCAATCCTGGTTTTGACTTTAAACTGCATACAATTGTGAGGCTCTGATTCAAAGGTTCCAGGATTCTGAGGCGTATGGAACCACCTCTTAGCCACTATTGTTTCCAAGTCTACTCTAACTCGGAGTAGTAGCAATTGCCAGGGTCCCAGCTATGGGGTAATTAGCATATTAGAGCTTACCTACCTATTGCATATAACTCTAGAGAAGAAGCCTTAATATTTCAACACTTTCCCCAGTCGTCTTGACCTGGTCTTTCCATATGATTGAAGATGTCACGGACGAGAGACTGACATTGCCTATGCGCAACTCATCAGTCATCTTTAAGGATGACTAAATGGCCCGCATCGCTCTGACAGACGAACATAATTACAGTCCAAAAAATCCGTGGCAAGATTTGATCATATCGCTATATGATAGAGAGATACAAATTAACTAGTGAATATTACTGATTTTGTTTTGTGATGAACTATATTTATCAATGGTATCTATTAACAATTAGATGGAATGAACTAATGAGAATTACGGGCCTCAACTAAGGGTCTGTTTAACGTCAAGGAAGAGAAATAAATTATAATCTCTTCAATAAATTGCTTGGCATCCTGTTAAATAGTTTAGCTATAACTCTAGCAGAACAGGCGAAATATTTCCTCTCTGAGATTCTGCGATTCATTCAACTAACCTTTACATGAAGGCCAAACTGAAGTGTGAAACATTCAGTGCGCTGAGTTTCCTCTTAAGTGTTAGATCAATCAACTCGAGTACAAATTTTCCAGGATGATAAGCAATAAGAAATGATCGTGGGTCAAGAAGGTCACTTTGATGTCACGTGGTACCGAGTTCGATTCCTCTACGTGGCGCGTTGACCATGTATCTTTTACTATAGTTTCGAATCACCCCAAGCTTTGTGAATGAAAATAGATTGACAAAAACTGTAGAAGCTTGTCGAAATGTCTTTGTTCTTTGGCAGTAGACTCAATTCGTCTCTTAGAATTCTACATTATTGCTTATCCAACCACATCACCTGTTTGAGAACAATGCAGTCTTTTGTTCTGCCTGTCCTCCCTTAGCAGTGTCAGAGGCTCTGCAAAAGGTTATACAACTCGCCTTATATGACTGAAACGTCACAACCTAGATATCGCAAAGAAAAATGAAGTAAAAAAAATTTTAAAGAAAAAGAAAAAGTTTTGTGTGTTCTACTGATTCTATAAATTCTTTAGTTTCTCTTAAGAAAAATATCGATGTTTATAGAATGATGCCCACAGAACACAGTAGGAGACGACAATAAAAATAGATGCCAGTAACCTACATAATGGGATAAAGTGGCCACAAGTGGAACCATATCTTGTTGCGAGGGAATTCCCCACCTCATTAGTGTTAAATAAGTTGATATTTTCCAGCTTCTATTTCTTCTGTATCAGAATTATTCCATCACAATAACAATACCATTTTAATCACCATAATTAGCAGCAGCAACACAATTTAAAATCAGCTGCTCATTACTGAGCAATATATCTCTTGGTGGGTTTTTCTAATTACATTTAGGAAATAGAAGGTTTATAACATAAATAAATGAATAAAATATTAAGAAATTTTACGACACATTTTCAATCCGATATGACTACGAGAATCTTCAATTACGAATGAGAATTGATAAATGTGATATGTCTTATATGCGTTATATAAGTGAAAGTCTCTTTATATTTTTATTTCGTTCTGTTTTAACTGGGGATTAATTCTGTCTTAACCGTTGGGACATTCCTCGTAAATAAATCTTCTAGAATGGCGTGATAACCTATGCATGCAATGAACATATTTAAATTCTCGTTACCTTTATGCACCTGAAT
>NC_043004.1:58051150-58053650 GCF_006345805.1 Octopus sinensis | reverse complement strand
CATTATTCAATAATATATATATATATATATATATATATATATATATATATATATATATATATATATATATATATGTATGTATATATATGGTATATACATATACAGAAGAAGATTTATTATATATATATATATATATATATATATATATATATATAATATAAATACATACTTACATGCCACATACATATATACATGCATGCATGCATGCATACATAACATTCACCCATTCCCGTACGTTTTTGTAAATCCAGTGCCCTAAAGTGATGCTCGTTTCGTACCCTACAACCTTTCCTCCATTCACCCTTATAATATTTTGCCAATATCGCATGTCATGTCGAAAAGATTAAACATGTAAGCGTAGGAAATAGATGAGGGGTTACACTTGATGTTTTAATTAAAATTTGATAAAATAGCTAAAATGTTTAAGAAGTGTACTTTTAAGTTTCTTTCAAAATGAAATGTACAGGAAGATTCTTTTACTATTTATATATATATTATATATATATATATATATATATTATACCGGAGTAGTAAACACAAAAATGTGAAACAAGGTGGAAAAAAGAGTACTCAAATACCAGTGGTAGAGTAATATGCTTTATTTAAAGCAGCAGAAAATTCAACAAAATTTTCTGCTGCTTTAAATAAAGTATATATATATATATATTATATATATATATATATATATATAAAGAATCGAACCTTAATGGCCCTCATTACAACTTGGGTAACTAGATTATGTCATGGTTTTCTTTTTGTGTTAATTATACTTTCAAAGGAAAAGAAGCCCAATGCAAATGTGAAAACATAACTCTAATTCCTATTCTTTATAAAATTATCTGATTCACTGTTTCTTTGTGTTTAAATGTGAAAATCAATATAAAAGAAAAGATTCCTAAGACCGATAGGCAAACACTTCCTAAACAACAAGTGTTATAAAATTATCTCCGATAGAAACTTCTTGAAAGTGACATATAGTAACACCTAGAACATTAAAAAGATTTTAGCCAGCCAAAAATTCTAATCGTTGATAAGTGCACTCACAAGAATAAACCCACATGCAAGCTAAACCACGCCTGCAACACAAAAAGCGATTTCATACGAATCGAAAATCAGTCCCAAAATCAACAACAAAACAACGAACACGAAAAAAATAAAAGAATATCCGAATAAATTTTGAAAACAAAAAAGGGAAAAGATATTGTAACCCATAGCACTTCCATACGGCTCTTTAGAGATAAAAACAAAATGATCTCTACTACTTTGTCGAAATACATCTGGCAACTCAGAGAACAACCAGATTACATGGCTAAGTGGAGAATCAGAGAGAAGAGAAACGAGCCATACATCATCAAAACAAAATGATGCGTTGCATGTACTGATCAGAAAGCTGTTATATACTACAATTTGCGAAAGCTTCCAAAGAATACGTGAATATCAGCTCACAAGGTTTTTGACTCTACGGACGTTTCTCCAATCTTTTGTCGACGTTCCAAAAATCTATTGAATAACTATTAGGATATATATTATATTTATACATATATATTCAATACTTTATTTTCGTGATGTCTACTTTAATTTACGGTTCTTGATTTTCTCATCAAACCGAGAAGTTAAAATTTTCCTTTAGATTGTTTCAGTCAACTGAGTTACTTCCCTTACATCCAAATTGAATATGATTTCATACGCTAAATACAATGAAGGGTGCCACTTTCGAAATATTCAAGTGTTATCATTCTTATAGGTCTGTGCGCATGACATACGATTTCATAATTTATAAGGATGACAACAAGGTCATAAAAAAAAATTTCAAATGCAGAACCGTTCGGTAATGGACGATCAACTAACGCAATTATACTGTATTAATACACTTATTCACTCTAGACTTGCGATGAATCCTCTCTAGTTTTTCTATATTACCACTCAGTGTTAAATATTACGAAACACACACACACGCACACACGCGCGTATATTTACTGTATTAATAAAATTGAAAGAGCATGTTTGTATTTTAAGTCTTATATAACATACAAATTTTTCAGTACCTTGTGTGCGTGTGTGTCTGTATGTGCGTGTATATTGAATATGCTTTCAGTAATATATGTACGTATATATACATTTACACACACACACATTTATAGTTGAAATTTATAGAAAAGCAAAAGACAAAGGCTGGTGTACGAACAACAAGAAAGAGCATTAGTTTGACGCTCAGGAAAATGAAAATGTCTTTTATGTTTCAAGCCTACGCTCTTCAGCAGAAAGGTATAAGAGAAAATAAACAGAGAGAGAATGAAAAAAAAAAAAAACTAGTAGATTTCAGGGGTCCAGCATGACGAATGTATGAATATATATATATATATATATATAAATGATGAGGGTAGAAATTGATATTAATCAATTAAAACCAGTGGGTTAGCATATTTAAAAAATCCGAAGATTAAAAATTATATTACATACAAAATTAAGAGGAATGGCCACTAAAGTGGTCATTCCTCTT
>NC_043004.1:58026150-58046150 GCF_006345805.1 Octopus sinensis | reverse complement strand
TGATATATATATATATATATATAATATATATATATATATGTATATATGTATGCATACATATACATATGTATATATATTTGTATGTATGTATATATATGTGTGTGTAATTGTATATATACATATATATATATATAATATATATATATATATATATATATACATACAAAGGGCCTCTCGCTCTGAGTAAACGGTAGACTGTATGACACATGTGTACAAACAGCCATGCTACATGGCAGTTAAACACGGGCCGTGACTGCTGAGGACATGTGTAAGCTCACAAGGAATGAAGCCAGTATGCTCTGATGGATGTGTAATGTCAGTGTGCATACTTGACAGTATGTAAGTACCTTGAGAGAAAAGATGGACCTAAGAAGCATCAGATGTGGTGTGCAAGAGAGACGACTGTGCTGGTATGGTCATGTGGCGAGAATGGATGAGGATAGCTGTGTGAAAAACTGCCACACCCTAGCAGTTGAGGGAACTTGTGGAAGAGGTAGACCCAGGAACACCTGGGATGAGGTGGTGAAGCATGACCTTCGAACATTAGGCCGCACTGAGGAAATGACTAGTGACCGAGACTTTTGGAAATGTACTGTGCTTGAGAAGATCCGGCAAGCCAAGTCAGACCATAAACTCATGGCCTATGCCAGGGGTGTAACCAGCTCACTTATGCATACCTTTCCTTCATTGGACACTGAACTCTGTTTGCAAAGACCTGTTGAGGCAAGTGAAATTGAAATTGAAATCAAATTCGATGACTGGCATCCATGCTAGTGGAGCGCTAAGAGCACTATCCAAGTGTGGTCATTGCCAGAACAGCTAACTGGCTTCCATACCAGTGACACATAAAATGCACCATTTGAGTGTGATCGTAACTAGCGTCGCCTTACTGGCACTTGTGCTGGTGGCATGTGAAAAAAAACATTTGAGTGAGGTCATTGCCAGTGCCACTGGACTGGCTCCTGTGCAGGTGGCACGTAAAAAACACCATTTGAGTGTGGCCATCGCCAGTACCACATGACTGGTCCTTGTGCCAGAGGCACGTAAAAGCACCCACTACACTCTCAGAGTGGTTGGTGTTAGGAAGGGCATCCAGCTGTAGAAACTCTGCCAGATCAAATTGGAACCTGGTGCAGCCGTCTGGTTTGCCAGTCCTGACTCAAATTGTTCAACCCATGCTGGCATGGAAAGCGGACGTTAAACAATGCTGATGATGATATATATATGTACAAAAAATGGATCGGATGTCCTTCCTGATCCACATGTTCATAAGGCCAGTTTCCAAGATTCTGTGGCATATATATTCCCCTCGTAGATGGGTTGTCAGTCCATTGTAGGATTACTCATTTTTGTTGGCTGAGTGAACTGGAGTAACATGAGACAAAGTGTTTGCCCCATGAATACAATGCAAGGCCCTGTCCAGGAACCTTATGATCATGAGTGCGACAATTTAGCCGTTGAGTCATATGCCTCCCCATATATGTATATATGTATACATATACAATCACACACACACATATATATGCAGCACAGAATTTTCTCAGTGAACAGGTCACAGTCTCAAGGCGACTAAAATATTTTGGCAAATTAAATTTAAATGTTGAAGTGAATCTAACAGTTTTTGTGTGTTTCTTAAATGGCTTATAAACACCTTCCATGCTGCAATTGCTTTCGTTCCAGCACACGATCTCAGATCAGGTCATCTCTGTTTGTATACTGCATGACATCTTGGGCAAGTGTCTTCTGCTATAGCCCCGGGCCGACCAATGCCTTGTGAGTGGATTTGGTAGACGGAAACTGAAAGAAGCCCATCATATATATGTATATATATATATATATATGTGTGTGTATATGTTTGTGTGTCTGTGTTTGTCCCCCTAGCATTGCTTGACAACCGATGCTGGTGTGTTTACGTCCCTGTCACTTAGCAGTTCGGCAAAAAGAGACCAATAGAATAAGTACTGGGCTTACAAAGAATAAGTCCCGGGGTCGATTTGCTCGACTAAAGGCGGTGCTCCAGCATGGCCGCAGTCAAATGACTGAAACAAGTAAAAGAGTAAAAGAGTATATATGTAAATTTACATATATTTATACAAATGCCAAAACAGACAGTGAAGCCTGACTCCATCTCCTGCCTAGCCAGCACCTGTCGAAAAGTCCCACCCATGCCAGAATCGGAAATGGACGTTAAATGATGATGATGATATATGTACATACACACACGCACATACATATGCACGTACATATATACATATATTAATATATATGTGTGTGTGCATATGTGTTGTGTTTATATTCAACAGCTTTTGTTGACTAAATTCACTTACAGGGCATTGGTGGTGTTGGTTGGCCTTGGGCTACAATAGAAGACATTTGCCCCAGGTGTGACACAGTGTGATTGAATCTGAAACTGCTTGTTTATAAAGCGAACTTCTTTATTCCATAATCATGTCTGTTCTTATGTATAACTAGCAGTATCACCCGGCGTTGCTCGGGTTTGTAAGGGAAATAACTATATAAGCATTTTTAGAGAGTTACTTCCCTTATATAATAGCAAAAAAATGCATTAAAAATGGGGAAAATTGATGGTAAATTTTTTTTGAAATCGTAGACTCATTGTAGATGCGCACTAATACCCAGAAGGGCTCGATATGAATCACGACTATAAGATACCCGGTTTTGGTTAAACTGCACCGCAAAATGTGGGAGTAGTTAGGAATCTAAATCGTAGGAGACAGACACACAACTTCACTTTTATATATAAAGATGTCACTAATAAAAAGATACAACAATGCAATAAGAGTAGACTTAGTGTTGCAACTGTGTCAGCAACAGCTTTACTAGCAGCAGCAGCAGCAGCAGCAGTAGTAGTGGAAGTAAGATTCATTACTAAGAATGATGTACGACCTCAAAATCTATATGAATGGGCTTTTATCATTACTCTTTACTCTTTTACTTGTTTCAGTCATTTGACTGCGGCCATGCTGGAGAACCGCCTTTAGTCGGGCAAATCGACCCCCAAGGCTTATTCTTTGTAAGCCCAGTACTTATTCTATCGGTCTCTTTTGCCGAACTGCTAAGTGACGGGGACGTAAACACACCAGCATCAGTTGTCAAGCAATGCTAGGGGGACAAACACAGACACACAAACACATACACACACATACATATATATATACATATATACGACAGGCTTTTTTCAGTTTCCGTCTACCAAATCCACTCACAAGGCTTTGGTCGGCCCGAGGCTATAGTAGAAGACACTTGCCCAAGGTGCCATGCAGTGGGACTGAACGTGGAACCATGTGGTTGGTTAGCAAGCTACTTACCACACAGCCACACATATGCCTATTTCAATTATTTGAAATAATTTACAATGTATAACTGGTACTTCTATATTTTGGCCCTGAAGGGATAATAATCAATGTCTACTTTGACAGCATTTGAATGCAGAAAATGCAGAAAATAATAAATAAGTGAAAAAGAAAATAAGTAAATAGTAGAGGGCATCAAGTCTGAAACTCCCTTAGTTCAGTCACCACACTATTCTTATAATCTGTTATCCTCTATCTTTCATGCAGACATGGGTTGAATGGTTGGATGGCTGGATGGCCTAACAGTATCCAACAGGTTGCAGGGACTGTGGTGTGTTTCATTTTCTCTTTGTTGCTGAGTATACTATAGTGTAGCTCCAGACAGTCATCAGAGATCTTAGTCTTGCAAGCAACATGGCATCCTCATTAGTGCTGGTGCCACAACAAAAGCAAAATAAAATATGTAACTTGGAAGATTAACATCTCCTATGACTGAGTGTGATTACAGTTAAGAGGTGGGCAGCTTTATGTTAAGAGTCTAAAGGAGGATCTGGAAATAGGGTCATTGTGGTAGAGGAAATACCTAGCTTCTTGCATTATACAAGAGTGAGTGAAAGTAAAATGGATAGAGCTAAAAAGGGAGATAAAGCTCTAGTTGTAATAATTGTTTGTGACTTGGGTATTTGGCCAGAAATTTGGGTGAAGAAGATTAATCAACTGTATTTACCCCAGTACTTGACTGCTAACTTATTTTATCAACCCTGAAAGGATGAAAGACAAAGTTGGCTTTAGCAACATTTGAACTCAAAATGGTTCAGCAAAGCCAATGGCCATCCTAGTCAATAATGGTTTTACATTGTGGCAGCATGAGGTTAGTCATTTTAGAGTAGTGGGGAAATTGATTACAATGATCCCAGTGCTTAACTGGTACTTATATTATCAACCTCAAAAGGATGAAAGGTAAAGTTGACCTCAGTGGAATTTGAGCTCAGAACATTAAAAGTCAGAAGAAATATCACTTAGTACTTTTTCTGATGCACTAATATACAAGCTCACCAACTCTGTTCTAGTTGTAATAATCCTTTCTACTATAGGCAGAAGGCCTGAAATTTTGTGTAAGGGAGATATTCAATCAGATTGACCCCAGTGCTCAACTAGTACTTGTTTTATTGCCCTCAAAATAATGGAAGATCAAAGTTAACCTTGACAGTATTTGAACTCAGAATGTAAGGGGTTGTAAGAAATGCTGCTAATCATTTGGTGTGAGATGCTAACGATTCTGCCAGCTCACTACCTTATAGCCAAGCTGTAATACTAATTGCTTTTAATTTGGACACAAAGCCAGCAGTTTTTGAGGGAAAGGAGTTAGCTCTTTTACTCTTTTACTTGTTTCAGTCATTTGACTGTGGCCATGCTGGAGCACCACATTTAGTCGAGCAAATCGACCCCAAGGCTTATTCTTTGTAAGCCTAAAGTACTTATTCTATTGGGCTCTTTTGCTGAACCGCTAAGTTACAGGGATGTAACCACACCAGCATTGGTTGTCAAGCAATGTTGGGGGAACAAACACAGACATACAAACACATACACATACATACATATACATATATATCATATATATATATATATATAATATATATATATATATATATATACGACGGGCTTCTTTCAGTTCCCGTCTACCAAATCCACTCACAAGGCTTTGATCAGCTTGAGGCTATAGTAGAAGACACTTGCCCAAGGTGCCATGCAGTGGTGGGACTGAACCTGGAACCATGTGGTTTGTAAGTAAGCTACTGACCACACAGCCATTCCTATCTAATTACATTGAACCTAGTTCTTGACTGGTACTTTATTTTAATGATCCTGAAAAGATGAGAAGCTAAGTTTTTAGGGGCAGGGTTTGAAACCACACCATAAACAGCTCAAAGAAATACAGCTCAAATCCACCAGTTCTAGTGTAGTTTTAATAGTAATATTGATTACCCGGTGTGGCCTTGGGGAGATTTTATTTTAATGAGACTTTATTTTAATGATCCTGAAAAGATGAGAAGCTAAGTTTTTAGGGGCAGGATTTGAAACCACACCATAAACAGCTCAAAGAAATACAGCTCAATCCACCAGTTCTAGTGTAGTTTTAATAGTAATATTGATTACCCGGTGTGGCCTTGGGGAGATTTTATTTTAATGAGACTTTATTTTAATGATCCTGAAAAGATGAAAGCTAAGTTTTTAGGGGCAGGATTTGAAACCACACCATAAACAGATCAAAGAAATACAGCTCAAATCCACCATTCTAGTGTAGTTTTAATAGTAAATTGATTACCCGGTGTGGCCTTGGGGAGATTTTATTTTAATGAGACTTTATTTTAATGATCCTGAAAAGATGAGAAGCTAAGTTTTTAGGGGCAGGATTTGAAACCACACCATAAACAGCTCAAAGAAATACAGCTCAAATCCACCAGTTCTAGTGTAGTTTTAATAGTAATATTGATTACCCGGTGTGGCCTTGGGGAGATTTTATTTTAATGAGACTTTATTTTAATGATCCTGAAAAGATGAGAAGCTAAGTTTTTAGGGGCAGGATTTGAAACCACACCATAAACAGATCAAAGAAATACAGCTCAAATCCACCAGTTCTAGTGTAGTTTTAATAGTAATATTGATTACCCGGTGTGGCCTTGGGGAGATTTTATTTTAATGAGACTTTATTTTAATGATCCTGAAAAGATGAGAAGCTAAGTTTTTAGGGGCAGGATTTGAAACCACACCATAAACAGCTCAAAGAAATACAGCTCAAATCCACCAGTTCTAGTGTAGTTTTAATACTAATATTGATTACCCAGTGTGGCCTTGGTGAGATTCAAAGTATCAACTCAGTCAGTTTGTTACTGGCATTGTATTATATTGACCTTGGAGTGATGGAAAACAGTCTTGATCATAGTGGGATTTGAACTCAGAATACATACTCACAAAAAAAAAAATTTTTAAAGGGACTAATTTATATCGCAAGGCATTCTAATCAGTATACAATTAGCTCAAACATCCAACATGCCCATAGTAGTAGTAGTAGTAGTAGTAGTAGTAATAATAGCAGTAGCAGCAGCAGCAACATTAACCATGGTGGTAGTAACAGTATCTGTGGTGGTGGTACTGGCGGTATAGTTGCAACAGTAGTAGTAGTAGTATTACTTGTGGTGGCGGCGGTAGTAGTAGTAGTAGTAGCAGTTTAATCTTTCTTTATCCAATTATTGTTTGATGATTGCAACAGTACCAACAACACTAACTACTACTACTACTACTACTATTACTGCTGCTGCTACTACAACTACTAATACAATGACGATGACGACGACGACCACCACCACCACAGGTGCTACTATTACCACAACCATCATCACCACCACCATTACCATTTCCACCACCATTACTGTCAGCGCTATAGTAACACTCTGCCACCACCACTACAACTACAACCACTGTTGCTGCTACTGCTACTATTACTTCTGCCTCTGCTGCAGCAGAATATCAGTTTCAGTAGATACAAAAACTGTGGTAGTTACAGCACTATCTACCACAACCCAACATCATCAATATGTTGATTGTGAATGTCGGAGAATTAATCAATGTTTTCTCAATGGTCAATAATTGTTTTTTTTCCTCCAAATTGGCTTCAATGCATTCATTCATGTATATGGGTGTGTGGGTATGTGTGTGCTGCACGCGCACGTGTGTGTGTGTGTATTGTATGTGCACATGTGTGTATGAAAAAGTGAGGAACAGAAAGTATGAAGGAAACTGCGAGAGTGTATGATCTTGTGTATGCGCACACGTGTATTAATGTGTACACAGATATACTCATACACACATACAAGGGAATCAGACAGGGGGGAGTTGTTTAGGAGGCTTTGCTGTAATCAGTTTAGTGTTCTCTGCTCTAAGTTCAAATATCATCAAAATCAATTTTGCCATTCATCCTTTAATGAGTTAACAAATAAAGTATCAGTCCTGTACTTGTGGCTGTCACTGAAGATGATGTGAACTTAGACATGTAGATCAAAGTATCTTATTATCAAAGTATCTTACTGTCCATGTGTCTAACACATGTGGGCATGCCTACAAAGTCAGAAAACAGCACAGCTCCCATGACTTTCGGAAACATTTTTTCACGCTCAGAGTTGCTGAAGCATGGAACAAACTGCCTGCGTCAGTTGTTGACTGCCATGTCACTGCATCCTTTTAGGCCCTCATGCTTTCCGAAATCCGCCGAAACTACACCTGATTGTCCCCCTTCCATACTCATACACATATGTGTATGTCATGACTCATGCACTGTTCTTTTCCTGACACTTGTACGTTACCCTATGTACTATACATACACTTTAGATGAGTTGTAGTGCACCTGAGCACTGTACACAATGTTTTATTATTATTATTATTATTATTATTATTATTATTATTATAAATATGAAGTAGATGTCATCATCATCATCATCATCACCATCATCAATTTGTTTTCCCATGTTGTGAAGATTTAAAGAAGTTTACCATAGAAATATAATTGATCATGGATTTACAACCACTTGCTGGGCTATTTTACCAGTGGCCTACGTCAAGAGAATATGAATGAATGAGAGAGGTGTCATAAAAACACATTATTTACAGGATGAAATGTATACATTGTACATACCCTCACAGACATACAAATTTTCTTGTTTTAGCTTAAGGGTTGCAGCTATGCTGGGGTACTGTACTGCTAATAAAAGTGAGATGTTAACAGTACCTAGGTCACCCATCCAACTGCTAATTAGGCTTGGCATTGCTTAACTTCAGTGATCAAATGTGGACTGGTGCATTCAATGCAATATGACTGTAAGCTATATATATATATTAGTGACAATTGATATATATATATATTACTCTTTTTACTCTTTTACTTGTTTCAGTCATTTGACTGTGGCCATGCTAGAGCACCGCCTTTAGTCGAGCAAATCGACTCCAGGACTTATTCTTTGTAAGCCTAGTACTTATTCTATCAGTCTTTTTTGCCGAACTGCTAAGTTATGGGGACGTAAACACACCAGCATCGGTTGTGAAGCGATGTTGGGGGGACAAATACACACACACATATATACATATATATATATATATATATATATATACATATATACGACAGGCTTATTTCAGTTTCCGTCTACCAAATCCACTCACAAGGCTTTGGTCGGCCCGGGGCTATAGCAGAAGACATTTGCCCAAGATGCCACGCAGTGGGACTGAACCCAGAACCATGTGATTGGTTAGCAAACTACTTACCACACAGCCACTCCTGCGCCTATATATATGTATATATATATATACACACAACTTGTAACCTGGTGTTTAATCTACATGACATGTAGTGGTATATAATGTATAATCAGGTGAGGAAGAACCCATATTCAGATATGTTGCATTAATTTACATGTACCTGCCATCATCATTTAATGTCCACTTTTCCATGCTTGCATGAATCAGATAGAATTTGATGAGGCAAGTTCTCTATGGTTGGATGCTCTTCCTGTCATCAGGTTAATATTTTCCCATGGTTAAACATACTTTCACAGAAGATTGCATGATGAGGTAGTGAATTTACACTAGTCATGTAGTGTTTACACAGACACATGCACATACACACATGCACATACACACATGCACATACACACATGCACATACACATATGCACATACACATATGCACATACACACATGCACATACACACATGCACATACACACATGCACATACACACATGCACATACACACATGCACATACACACATGCACATACACACATGCACATACACACATGCACATACACACATGCACATACACATATGTTACATCCTACTTTCGGTTTCTGTCTAACAAATCCAATCCACTAGCAAGGCTTTGGTTGGCCTGAAGCTAGAGCAGAAGATACTTGCCTAAGGTGCCATGCTGTGGGACTGAACCGAAGACCATATGGTTGGGAAGTAATCTTCTCAATCATGTAGTCACATAGGTACACTCACCCATACACATATGCATCTATCCATGCTCGTGTGTATGTGTGTAAACAAAGAACTTTTCTTTCAAACAAGTTAAGTTAGAAACATGAATATGTTAAAATTTAAATTGTTTCTCAAATTTTCATATTCACTTATCAATCCTTTACATAAGGTTTGTCCTAAAGCCATTAGTCTGAGGTTTGAGACATTCACAGTTTTATGTGCAAATTAAAATCGTAATGAAAGTTTTTTAATAAAGATCTATTTTGAATTTAATCATGTTTTTAATGTCAGTTTGTCTGTCTGCCCGCCTATTTGCATGTGTATTTATATATAAATGTATATATATAGACACACACATAGACACACATACACAAACACAGGCACATATGCACACACACACATGCATATACACACACATATATACTTATATAAATATATATACAATCAACTTATGAAGTAATCATGCAATACAAGATAAATTTATAATGGATTTGCGAAGTGCTCCAATTATATAATCAACTGAAGTTTAACAAATGTTTCCATGCTAACCAGGTTCCGACACGAAATGCTAACTAGGTGGTAGTTTATATTATAATTATCCTCCACTTTATATATATATATATATATATATACTCTTTTACTCTTTTACTTGTTTCAGTCATTTGACTGCGGCCATGCTGGAGCACTGCCTTTAGTCGAGCAAATCAACCCCGGGACTTATTCTTTGTAAGCCCAGTACTTATTCTATCGGTCTCTTTTGCTGAACCGCTAAGTGACGGGGACGTAAACACACCAGCATCGGTTGTCAAACAATGCTAGGGGGACAAACACAGACACACACACACACATATATATATACATATATACAACGGGCTTCTTTCAGTTTCCGTCTACCAAATCCACTCACAAGGCTTTGGTTGGCCCAAGGCTATAGTAGAAGACACTTGCCCAAGATGCCACGCATATATATATTTGTATACTTACACATGCATGTATATGCATGTGTTTAACAGACAGGAAGGCTGTGTAATACTTAAATTTTATTTTTTCTGATTGACACCTTGTGGTTATAAAGTAGTTATTGCTTAATAATGAAGAGCAGTTAAAAATACAAATATGCAAATTGGGCTACCCATCATGGTCCTAGCTTAATTTATAACTATTTTATAATGCAGTTGACCAGAAGGAACCTGGATGTGTCTTCTCTGAAGAGTGATCAACAAACCAATGATCAACAAACAGTTCATTAAGGGACATCTTCCCAATATTTTCCACACATCAGTAGCATAAGAATGTACTTACATTCTTATTTAAGACACAGTGAAACTTTGTAACTTTTAAATTTATTTCAGTTCTTCTGATTTATGCTGTGTTGTGCATAAAACAGTGTTTAATTAATGAAAAGCTGTTAAAAGTATAAATATGCAAATTTGGATAGCCACCGTATTACTATTTAAATTTATAAATGTTTTATATGCAAGTGACTCATGTTATTGAATGGGGAAAAAAAGCTGGATATGTTTTCTTCAACAAACCACAAGAGTCTGTTAGGAGACATCAACAGACTTTTTCTTGCACATAAGTAGCACAGAAAGAATATATTTACATTCTTGTTTGAGACTATGATGGTTCAGTATATCTAAATACATATGAATATCTACCACACATATGTATATCTATCTATCTATCTCTCATACACACACACACACACACATACACACACATATATATATTTATATATATATATATATATATATATATATATATATATATATATATATATATACATACATACATACATACATATATATATATATATATAGACGTTTTGGAGGCACATGTCCGAGTGGTTAGAGCAGCGGACTCGTGGTCCAGGAATTGCGGGTTCGAATCTCACACCGGGTAACGTGTGTGTTTATGAGCAAAACACCTAAGCTCCATGTGGCTCCAGCAGAAGGTAATGACAAAACTTCTGCTGACTCTTTTGCCACAACTTTCTTTCTCTCACTCTTTCCTCCTGCATCATGCAGCTCACCTGCGATGGACCGACATCCTGCTAAGGAAACTGGGAAACCGGTCCTATGAGCCAGGCATGGCTCGAGAAGGAACAAACAACAACAAAAACAACATATAGACGTTGCATTTCACAAGGGGGATGAGAGAGGACTGAGACTCCTAATGATCTGCTGTACTTGGAAAGACATGTCAAGCTAAGTATAAATGTGGTTACCCTTGCAAACAGGCTCATCCCCAGCAACCCCGCTCTCCAGCTGAGCATCCCTTATCTTGTAGGCTTGGCGAGCTGGCAGAATCGTTAGCACGTCAGGCGAAATGCTTTGCAGTATTTCGTCTGTCGTTACGTTGTGAGTTCAAATTCCACCGAGGTCGACTTTGCCTTTCATCCTTTTGGGGTCGATAAATTAAGTACCAGTTACGCACTGGGGTCGATGTAATCGACTTAATCCATTTGTCTGTCCTTGTTTGTGTTCTCTGTGTTTAGCCCCTTGTGGGTATTAAAGAAATAGGTATTTTGTCTGTCGTTACGTTCTGAGTTCAAATTCCACCGAGGTCGACTTTGCCTTTCATCCTTTCGGGGTCGATAAATTAAGTACCAGTTACGCACTGGGGTCGATGTAATCGACTTAATCCCTTTGTCTGTCCTTGCTTGCCCCCTCTGTGTTTAGCCCCTTGTGGGTTATAAAGAAATAGGTGCTAGTGTCACTGGTGCCATGTATAAAGCACCCACGCCCGCATGGAAAACAGACGTTAAATGATGATGATGATTCATGATGGCCACAACCTCTCAGAGAACATAGAATGTTATGATATTGGTTATTCTATAAAGAATATTCCAGCACCTTCCAATGAGGTCTATTTGAAACTGTTGCTTGAGGTCTTTGGACTTGAATTTGATGTGTTATCCATAAAGCTACAGCATTCGTGGATGCGTAACCATTAGTCACTATAACCAGACATTAACTTTATTACTCTGAATATATATACACATACACTCACACATGTGGTATATATGTATGTATGTCTATGCATATATGCATGAATATAAGTACACACACACACACACATATATATATATTGATAGACACACACATATACACTTATACATGTATATATACCAGTGGTTTTCAACCAGGGTTCCGTGGAACCTTAGGGTTCTGCCAGTACAGTCCAGGAGTTCTGCAAGAAGTTACAAAAATGCTAAAATCGACTAATTTTTAATTCTCCTGTGCAGATATGTGTGCATAAGACAAATTATTGCACAGGGGTTCCTCGAGCCAGTGGAATGTTTCCTTGGGGTTCCGCTCCAGCAAAAAGGTTGAAAAGCACTGATATATACAAATATAGATAGCGTATAGTCATGTGTCATACACACACATATACATATATGTTTATACATACATACTGTTTACATACATAAATGTGTGTGTTTGTTGTTTAGCATGAACCTATTACATAACACATGGGACCCCAGCAAAGTATAATATTTTGTTACTTCAGTTTTAAACCTTCTGTAAATGACCATGTGTAATGAATTAACAACTCATATAAAACTTATACTCATATGCATTATTGTTATATCATCTCGCTGT
Organism: Octopus sinensis; assembly: GCF_006345805.1. Classification (NCBI taxonomy): domain Eukaryota; kingdom Metazoa; phylum Mollusca; class Cephalopoda; order Octopoda; family Octopodidae; genus Octopus; species Octopus sinensis. The sequence continues at coordinate 58,033,202 of NC_043004.1, read as the reverse complement.
AAAATTACTTCGCCCCGTATTTATCAGTTTAAGATGATAGTACAAAACAAAGCAATCACTATTATGTAATACTTGTATTGCTTCTGATATCATGGAAGTTAGTAACAAAAATGTACACAATTCTAAATGTAAATAATATTTGTGACTAACAGATACCTAAGCTAGGGACCCAGCAATAATTACTAGAATACCATAGTGTATTTGAACTCATTTGTTTATTCATATCTCACGCGATAAGAATTATTGTGAGGATCACCCCAAGTCATCGGCTTGACATTCATTATAATAATAATAATAAAACATTGTGTACAGTGCTCAGGTGCACTACAACTCATCTAAAGTGTATGTATAGTACATAGGGTAACGTACAAGCGTCAGGAAAAGAACAGTGCATGAGTCATGACATACACATATGTGTATGAGTATGGAAGGGGGACAATCAGGTGTAGTTTCGGCGGATTTCGGAAAGCATGAGGGCCTTAAAGGATGCAGTGACATGGCAGTCAACAACTGATGCAGGCAGTTTGTTCCATGCTTCAGCAACTCTGAGCGTGAAAAAATGTTTCCGAAAGTCATGGGAGCTGTGCTGTTTTCTGACTTTGTAGGCATGTCCACGTGTGTTGGACACATGGAGATCATAAAGGTGTTCAGTGTTGTTGTTGGTGAGGTGGTTGATAACTTTGTGGGTGTTTACCAAGTCCATCGCCAGACGCCTTTATTATTAACGGGTCTTCTTTGATGATGACTTCTCTTAAGGCTCAACGTATACTCTTTTCGTCTGTTACTGTTAGTTAATTATTAATGCAGGTGCTCTCGCCAAATTAAATAAATAAACTCAAATAAAATTATGGGTTACGAGGATATAAAGTTTCGGTCTTATTAGGGAAATTGTTGTTGATAATAGAAAAGAAATTCCTCACAGAATACCGTTCTGGATTATAAGAGAATGTCTAATTTAATTTATACTTCTTTATTATCGTTCTACAACTTTCTGTTAACGAAATTATCTGAAACTATTCTAAATGCAAATTATTTTGGAAGGGAAGTAACTTCATTATTACTATAGGTTGTTTAAGTTACGTCCCTTTATACATTCATTAAACTTGTAATTAACTTTTAAAATTCACGTATGCATGGATATTTTGTAGCCTTCTGTTATTTTGAAAAAAATTTAATTTAGAATGAGAAAATTTCCCGAGTGAAAAACGAATATACTACGTTACTCATCGCGTTCTTCGCTGCAGATATGTATTTTCAAAATTCACAGAAATTTGAATTCTCAGCACGCTTCCAGTACTTGACCGATTGAGATGTTTTCTCTAACTGTATAACGATATTTTTTTCGCTCTACTAAATACTGACTGGTAGGATTTCGTGCACTAAATCCTATAACAAAATTAAGTACTTCTGGATTTACTGCATACATTGAAGCATTAAGCTAAATAATTTCACTTGATATGCTTTATCAAAATTAAGTACTTCTGGATTTACTGCATACATTGAAGCATTAAGCTAAATAATTTCACTTGATATGCTTTATCAATACATGCATTTCACTTCAATTGTGTTAGTTTTCAATTATCTCAGAAAATAACTATAGCAGCGATATTACATCCGTCCGTCCATACATGCATACATATATACATATATACATCTTTCAGATTATTTTCTATTCGTTTGAACAAATTTCAGTTTTAAAGGGATAAAATTGAAATGCCTTTTGTAATTTCATAGTTTGCATAATGAGAATATTCTTAGAGAATATCTGGAATTAATCCAGCTTGCAATTTAAATTAATAGCAATGAATATAAAAAAGAAATCTTTCAAGAGGATCGTTTATAAAATATATAAATATACCTGGACACACACACACACACATATATATATATATATATATATATATGGATTAGAACGAACAGACTCGCTATTGATAGATATAAAATGAAACTACAGCAGTGGCATTTCCAATATATCTTAACTGTAGGATGTGGGGAAGATGAACATTATTTTATTCCGAGACTAGCAGTATCGCCCGGCGCTGCTCGGGTTTGTAAGGGAAATAACTATATAAGCATTTTTAGAGAGTTATAGCCAAAAAATAGCAAAAAATGCATTAAAAATGGGAAAAAAATGATGGTAATTTTTTTTTTAATCGTTGACTCATCGTAGACATTTTTAGAGAGTTACTTCCCTTATATAATAGCGAAAAAAATGCATTAAAAATGGGAAAAAATGATGGTAAATTTTTTTTTAAATCGTTGATACATCGTAGACATTTTTAGAAAGTTACTTCCCTTATATAATAGCGAAAAAATGCATTAAAATGGAAAAAAATTATGGTAAATTTTTTTTGAAATCGTAGACTCATCGTAGACGCGCGCTAATACCCAGAAGGGCTCGATATGAATCACGACTATAAGATACCCGGTTTTAGTTAAACTGCACCGCAAAATGTGGGAGTAGTTAGGAATCTAAATCATAGGAGACAGACACACAACTTGGCTTTTATTTATAAAGATATATGCGATAATTCTTTCTTAAAGCGTGGCCTAGACGCCGCAATCTTCCTTTCTCAGCTCGAGCCAGCGCGGCTAGACCGAAGGACGGTAAAAGGCCTGACGGTACAACAAATTTCCCGTTCCGTGGCAGTAGGTCTCTCATCTGGGATGTCACATACTGTGAAATCTCCTCCAGCGGTAACTTGGTGAGTTTAGTTACCAGCCAAGACTCTGCTGCAAAGTGTTAAATTACGGTCGCTCTCTGACAGGTTAATGGTTGAGCCTGTGGCAATGAAGACCCCCGGCGTTCTCGGCCCTTGGACCATATTCCTGCTCACCGTTATCGGGGTGGAGACGGCTATTTATAAGTGCGAGCTCTGTGAGTTAGAGTAGCTGTTCCAGTACATCTCCATCGCCATCCTCCGGGCAACGCCTTTTCCACCTTGTCTGCTTGGACCATGAGGCGGTCTGAATAACAGGAAATCGAGAGAATGTAGGTATTTCGTAGCTTACTACACTCATTAATTTCCTATTTATAAATCATTGTTTCTGAGGTAAGCACATAGCCAAAATTTGGCAAGTCGATGAAATCTCCCTAAATACTTGTCTACCTAATTTTGGCCCTAATTGTCCCAAATTTTGTCTACCCGGTGTATCATTTGAACCGAGAAGGAATGAGAGCAAATGCTATAAAACATTTTGTCAAAAGCTCTCGCGATTCAGCCAATCCACCATCTTCTCCATTTTCTCAATAATCACTAATGAAGCCAGTAAACATATAATTAATACTATGCAATAGGTTCACCACAAGGCCTTGTCATTGATGCTTTGTGGTGACTTGTGTGTCTCAATAACCTTGAGAACTATTCCAGTAGAGTGGAAGCTATTGGTAGGGCTTCCTAAGCTGGACAAATCAAAAGATAGGGGCTACACTACAATGGACCACCTCTTCCCAGAAGTAAAAAATGGGTTTCCGTACTGCTAACATCTCTACCTACATACACGAAAAAAAGGCCGAGTTACAGAAGCAACGAGAACAATTGAAAACCAACAAGACCAGGTGGAGGAAGGCCTTTCCCTGGGAAAGGCAAGATACTGAGGCAGAACTGAAAAAGTAGGGATCCAAATGGGGAGATGCAGGAAAGACAGCTGAGTCATGAGGAGTGGAGAGAAGTCGTCGATAGTGAAGGGCTTCATTGGGAGTGAAGGGCTTCAGTAAGTACACAATGGGCACGAGGCTCAATAACAAGAAAAACTAAGAAAAAGTGAGACTGAGAAATTTAGCCTCAGAAGAATTTAACCATTGAAGAATTGTTAAATCTTCTGTGTTTTAGACATTATTATATACAAAAGGACCCAAGTCGCATTACCATTTAGTATATATATATATATATATATATATATATATATATATATATATATATATATATATATATATATACATATGTATACTCTTTTACTTGTTTCAGTCATTTTGACTGCGGCCATGCTGGAGAACCGCCTTTAGTCGAGCAAATCGACTCCGGGACTTATTCTTTGTAAGCCCAGTACTTATTATATCGGTCTCTTTTGCCGAACCGCTAAGTGACGGGGACGTAAACACACCAGCATCGGTTGTCAAGCAATGCTAGGGGGACAAACACAGACACACAAACACACATACATACATACATACATACATACATATACATATATACGACAGGCTTCTTTTAGTTTCCGTCTACCAAATCCACTCACAAGGCATTGGTCGGCCCGGGGCTATAGCAGAAGACACTTGCCCAAGATGCCACGCAGTGGGACTGAACCCGGCCCATGTGGTTGGTTAGCAAGCTACTTACCACACAGCCACTCTTGAGCTTATATATATATATTACTTTCAAATTTTGGCACAAGGCCAACAATTTTAGGGGAAGGGTTAAGTCGGTTACATCGCGCCCAGTGCTCTACTGGCATGTATTTTATCGACCCCGGAAGGACGAAAGGTAAAGTCGACCTTGACGGAATTTGAACTCAGAACGTTATAACGGACGAAATGCTGCTAAGCATTTTGCCCGGCGTGCTAGCGATTATGCTAACTCGTTATCTAATTTAGTATATTAGTATAAAATAGTAGCTTGGCTTTTTGGATCATTCTGTACATTTTATGTAAAATTACTCCTTTGTGAAATTAATCTACCAGTCGGTCAGTATATATACTGTCAGTAATGTAATTATTATATTAATGTTCTAAGATTTATTATGCATTGATGTATGTCTGCGAAATCCTAAGATAGGTGGAAAGGGAACGTTTTCAGCATTTTAATCATGACAGAAAAACATTTGATATGTAAGATATATAAAGTGGCTCAGTTCGAGAATAGCAGCAACAAAAGAGGGACGGGATTCATCTAACCAGTTGTTTGACCTGTTAGAAATAATAACAATAATTTATCTCCTTCCACAGTAGTAGTGTTTTAAACAAAGGGATATATCGTGTGTGTGTGTGTGTGTGTGTGTGTGTGTGGTCTTTTCTTTCATTCTTTTATTCTTCTATTTGTTTCAGTCATCTGACTGCGGCCATGCTGGAGCACCGCCGTTAGTCGAACAAATCGCCCCCAGGACTTATTCTTTGTAAGCCTACTACTTATTCTATCGATCTCTTATGCCGAACCGCTAAGTTACGGGGACGTAAACACACTAAAATCGGTTGTCAAGCGATAGTGTGAGCGGGGGGGATAAACAGACACACACACACACAAATATATATATATATATATATATATATATATATATTATATATATATATATATATATATATATATATATATATATATATATACAACGAGCTTCCTTCAGTTTCCGTCTATCAAATCCACTTAGAAGGCCCAAGGCTATAGTAAAAGCCACTTGCCCAAGGTACTATGCCGTGGGACTGAACCCGGAACCATGTGGTTGGGAGCCAAGCTTTTTACCACACAGCCACTCCTGTTTATGGTCTCGTAATTAGCGGTTCGGCAAAAAGTGGCGATGAAATAAGTACTTAGCTTAAGAAAAACACACCGGAATCGATTTGTTCGGCTAAACCCGTCAAGACGGTGTCCCAACACTATCGCAGTCTAGCGACTGAAACAAATAGAAAATAAAAGATAATATATACATTAAGTAGCTATAATATATAAGATAAAGTATGTGAGAGAGAGAGAGAGAGAGAGAGAGAGAGAGAGAGAGAGAGAGAGAGAGAGAGAGTATTTAGTCTCTTATGCTGAGATTGATAGTTGGAAAACAAAATCAGGACCAGTAACTTATAAACAAAAACTCGATTATTTCCCCTTGGAAGTATTTTGGGTGAGATTTTTCTGTACTGAAAATAATAAAATAATCTCATCTTACATTAAAAACATGTTATTTACTATTTTTACACTTATAACTAATTAAGAAGCTAAGCGAACTGGCGCTAAAGGAAACTAGATGAGAGGATTTATAGCTCTCAATTTGGTGTTTTACACACCATCCTTTTATAGCTGAATAATGTTTCAATTATTGATGTGGAGCACTGGATGTAGAAAATACGTCGATTCTTCTTCAGATTTCTTTTTCTCCTTTTTTCGTTTCAGTCATTACACCGCATCCATGCTAGGGCACAGCCTTAAAGTATTTTTAGTCGAATGAATCGACTCCAGTCCATATTTTTTTGTTAAGCCTTGTACTTACTAATAATCTTTTCTACTCTAGGCACAAGGCCCGAAATTTTTGGGGAGGTGGCTAGTTGATTTGATCGACCACAGTACGCAACTGTTACTTAATTTATCGACCCCAGTACGAAACTGGTACTTAATTTATCGACCCTGAAATACCTATTTCTTTACTAGGTATTTGAACTCAGAACGTAACGGCAGACGAAATACCTATTTCTTTACTACCCACAAGGGGCTAAACACAGAGGGGACAAACAAGGACAGACAAACGGATTAAGTCGATTACATCGACCCCAGTGAGTAACTAGTACTTAATTTATCGACCCCGAAAGGTTGAAAGGCAAAGTCGACCTCGGCGGAATTTGAACTCACAACGTAGCGACAGACGAAATACTGCTAAGCATTTTGCTCGGCGTGCTAACGTTTCTGCCAGCTCGCCGCCTTCTTGTACTTAATAATAATATTGAAATAGTTGTATACAGTGCTCAGGTGCACTACAACATTAATGTCTTTCTGCCCAAACGTTTAGTTACGAGGACGTTAACACACCAACATCGGTTGTCAAGCAGTAGTCGGGGAATTATCTTTTTTTTGTTAATGTTTTAGTCATGCAAATAAGCTGTTCCCATAACCCTTTACACACAGGGGAGAGGGAGTGAAGGAAGAAGGGAAGTATCTTCTAGCCAATCTTAATATGTGCAACAAAGTGGACCCTATTATAAACCCCCGGGGACTAAATAGTGCTGCTGTGGTGGTGTTAAATCTGGTGACGTTTTCCCTCGGTGTCTTTAACGGGGTTCACTGTTGAAAGCATTCGTGAAATTAACGTGTAAGTGGCTGAGCACTCCACAGACACGTGTACCCTTAACGTAGTTCTCG
>NC_043004.1:57996150-58011150 GCF_006345805.1 Octopus sinensis | reverse complement strand
TTATTGCTGCCTTGCATAAACTAGTACCCTGCGCAATACTGTATCAATGAAATTGTATTATTTATACTAATGCATTTAATTATATATGTAATTAATTTTTCATTTAATTATATTAGTAAATTTAGTATTTGTTTAATTTAGCCTGACAAATGTTATACTTGTCTATTCACATTCTTTTGGATCAATAAAGCGTTATCTCGTAGCTTCAAAATTTTGATGATACGACGGCTTATTTTTTGAATGACATTGTAGGGAAGGTGTGAGAAGCCAGATCTGGATGGTTTAAGCATAAAACTGGTGGAATATTAAGGTCTCATATGACCAGTTTAAATACTGGTTCAGAAGAAACAGTAATCCGGTAGGATTTTGGAACAAAAGTTTCCGGAAAATCGATGTTGTGCTCGTGTATTTACTGTTTTCTCATATGGCTAGGTTACCGTTATACATAGCTGTTTGGGTGAGTCAAAGAATACACAATATAAGATGACATAAATGATATCTTCTCACACATGCCATCTTTCTGTGTGACGTAAATGATGTGGTATAAAAAGGTGACAAAAACGTATATATTAAATTTCATAGAAGAAATAATGCATTGACAGTTCGCAGTAAATAGGTTCATTTTCTTTCATGTATTAAATACACGGGTAACACATTTCACCTTTACTTCTTTTCTAACTCGCACACTTAGCCCTCACAATGCACACACACACGCACACACACATACACACATACACACACACACACATACACACACACACACACACACACACGCACACGCGCGCACACACACACACACACACACACACACACACACACACGAACACCCGCGCTCACAAACCTGCAAATTCCCATTATTCCGCATTGGTATTGAGATTACAAATTTATAAGAGAATAATTCTGAAAGACAAAAATTTATATATATATATATATATATATATATATATATATATATTATATATATGCATATATACAGATATAGGGACAGGTACTGTGAGTAAGGAAGGGAATGTTTAGAAGGGTAGTGGGGCTACGTAGTTGCTATCTAATTCATCAGCCCTTTTTGAAAAATATTTTAGATTTATCTTCAAATCAGGTCCTTTATTATATGAATATGTTTAATATAAAGGCATCTAAGATTCGACTTACACTTATCATAGATACAATCAATCTTTGTAGTTGTATATATATAAATAGAAGGAATGAAGTTTGAAATAATTTTACATTTTATATTAATGCAAGGTTAATACTTGTTGAAAATGATTTTATATTAAAATCTTTGATGGAAAAATAACATATACAACATATATAAAATAGAGAAAGCACATATATTCTGTTATAAAATTTAAAGATTCTCGTTCAAAAATAGTATAGCTCAGAGATGTATTGAGGTATTGGCAGGAAAATTATATTTATACCTTGATTTAGGATTTAAAACTGCATGGAAAATAAGTGATCGTGCAGAAAACTGTAATATAATTAAGAAAATTAAGTTTTTTTCCAAAGGAGATAAAAAAAAAAAGGAAAATGGCTGATATATTGCAACGTGCATGTGTGTATTTTTTTAGATGATGAAACTAAAGTCATTATCAACAACAGTGATAATAATAGTAATAATGGTTTCAAACTTTGGTACAGGGTCAGCTAATTTGGGGGAGGGTGTGTGTCGATTATATCGATCCCGGTGCACACAACTGGTACTTTATCGATTTTATCGACTTCTAAAGCGCGAAAGGCAAAGACGACCTCGGCCGAATTTGAACTCAGAATGCATGCAGCGTGTTATCGATTCCGTGAACTCACTGCTTTAGCAAAGCATTTCGCCGACCCTCCAGTACTTCGGCTGATGATGGATGTGGACAAGCACTGCGCCCTCGAAAGTTTAAGTAATGTATATTAACAAAAGATGGAGCTGAGTCTATCCGTTATTAAGGCAGCTATCTGGCAGATTCGTTAGCAAATCGGGAAAATTGCTTGGCGGCATTTTGTCCGTCTTTACGTTTCAAGTTTAAACCCCGTCGTGGCAGCCTTTGTCTTTCATACTTTTGAGGTCGATAATATAAAGACCAGTTGAGCACTGATTTCGATGTAATTGACTTTCTCCCTCCACCGAACTTGCTGGCCTTATGCCTAAATTTGAAATCAATATTCATATATGTGTATCTATAGATTACGAAAATTCTTTTAAATGTTTCGGAGCCATTTTCCTCATTTACAAAAAAAAAAAAAAAAAAAAATGTATACGACATTAATATATGCTTTACCGAATTTAATAATTTTTATAATTATAAAAACAATGTATTTATGTACCTTCATTGAATTGGAGAGTCATATAAAAAAAAAAGAATCGAAAAAGACAAACAAACAAAAAACAGGAATTTCACTAATAACTTATTAATATGCCTCAAACATCTCTGCTCTATTTGAATAGTTTACACTACTGCATAAGTGAACCATATAAGGAAAGTTATATTCATGTTACAAAGATTTTATACATGGAAATCAAAACATATTTGGTTCAGTTATTAAAATATATTTTTCAGCAAAACATTCAACAATTCTCAAATATGATATATATATAGATATATATATATATATATATATATATATATATATTATATATATATATATATATATATATAATATATGTATGGTTCAGTGTATATATATATATATATATACATATATTCACTGAACCATACATATATACATACACGCAATTTTAAGTAGCCAAAACGTCATTCTAAATGCAGAAAATTTATTACACATTTCCAAGCACAGAAAATCAGAAATTATATAGGAAGCAAACAAATATATATTTTCAGCACACACACACGTGTATATATATAATATATATATATATATATATATATATATATAATATATATTATATATATATGTATACATATATATGTATACATATATATTATACATATATATGTATACATATATATATATATATACGTCTATATATATATGATATATATATATAATATATATATATATATGTATACATATATATGTATACATATATATATACACATACTTACATAGTATATATATATATATATATATATACATGCATACTTGTATATATATATATACATGTATATATATGCACACATACATGCATATATGCATACGTGTATGTGTATATATATGTTTATATATATATATATTTATATATATATATATAAATGTGTGTGTGTGTGTGTGTTTCTGCATGTGTAATTATTTGTACTTACACATTGTTTGAGTGAGAGGGCTTTGTCTACCCAAATTCTGCATTATTCAGTGAAGTTTTAGCAACTTATTTTTAAATATATTTTTTATCTATACATAAAATACAATCAATAAAAAAACTCACTGCTTTTGATTTATTAGAAATATGTAAAAATGCATATAAAATGAAATATAGAAATAGAAAACTATATTGTACTGTACCATGGTTATGACAACATCTTTGAACTCCACATTGTGTATAGGTAAATCCGTTTTATGATGATGTTGTTATTATTAATATTAGTTGTACATATTTCAGTCTCCTAGCAATAACTCTTACGTTAACCAAGTTTCAAAGCATAATCAGAATTATAGTCCTGTTTAGTATAGTAAATTTAACTTGTATTCCATGTTGTTATGTCAACGTCAAGTTCTGACGATGTCACCTTAAAGAGATGCCATTTCACGGTCAAAATAAATTATGTATGAAGTTAGCAAAAGATAATTTGCAATGTCAAAAGAGAATGTTTCATTGCATCAAAATAGTACTCATATTTGTGTTCGTATATATATCATTTACAATATATCAATACCTCACGTCAATTGTGTCAGTTATGTCAATTATAATTAGAGTACAACGATCCCGAACAGGTGTATATGTTTGTATCCAAGTGTTTTAAGAGATAAACTGGAAACAGTAAGTAAAGTACATACAAAGGCCGTAGCGGTATATGGTACGAAAGTGCAAGTAGTAAATTTGTCAAATGAGAGCTAATTTCTAACGTCATTAATGTCGAAATGAAAAGCTGGTACAAATTATCACACCAACATACTTCATATTTCGTATATATATATATATATATATATAATATATATATATATATATATATATATATACATATATATATTAGATATATATATATAGATATACATACATATATATAATATATATATATATATATATATAGATATACATACATATATATATATATAGATATATATATATATATATATATATAGATAGACATACATACATATATATTAGATAGATATACATACATACATACATATATATAGATAGATATGCATACATACATACATACATACATATATATATATACATACATATATATATATACATACATATATATATACACATACATACATTTATATACATACAGACATATATATACATATATATATATATATATATATATAATATATATATATATATAATTATATATATATATAATATATATACATATATTATATATATATGTGTGTATATATACTATTCATAAAATTGCATGCAGAATGATACATATATACAAATAGGTAAATATTCATAATATATTTGCGCCAATCTTGAGGAATAAATAACAATATTAACCTCATTAATCATTAGATTAGAATTAACAGAATTTATGGTGTTATTTCGATTTTAAAATTATCTCACGAAAATCGCAAATTGAAAAAAACTGATGTTATGGCATATCACTCTTGATTGGTGCAGTACATAGCAGTGAGTACAAAATGAAAGAAAATATTAAACTGTATTAAAAGTGGTAGATAGTAAGTGATCAGCATCAGGTTACATACATACATACATACATACATACATACATACATGCATACATGCATACATGAATACATACATACATACATACTCATGTAAGGTGCATTCAGCTACGTAGCTAGAAATTTACACAAAACCTAGAAACATTAAGTTTTTCGAAGAAAGAGCAAAAGAAACTGACATGAATTCCCTAGATCCTATCTATTTGTGGCACAGTGAGGATCTGCAAGACATTTCAAAGATTCTCCATCCGAAATTTTATTTAGATGACTAGATGTATACACTTGGGTGTGTGCACCGACATTTCAACCAACACACTAACTCAACAACATATTAACAAACCCTGGGAACGTTCTTAACTCAAAAAGTCTTGTTGCTTTGTTAGCGACCAGTTTGTACTTTCTTGATAAGAACTAAAACAAAACTGGAAGTAAAAACATCCATCCATCCATACTTGTATACATAGATATATACATATGCGCACATGCATGTATAATTAACTGTAACGAACGAATACGAATTCAATAAAGCATTCAAGTAAGATTTAAGACCAAGAGAATTTTAGAGGTGTTTTTTTTTGTTAATTAAAAATGTATTTTTTAGGAATATTGCTGAATGGGTGCAAGCAGATAAATTTTTATCATGTCGTATATATGAAACTATGATTTAAAGTTTGAGACTGGGGCACTTCACTACAATAGAACGCCACAAGTTACATAACATACCGAAAATATCAACCTGAATCCTAGATTTGTAGAAAGTGTAACATATTTTCATAACTGAATATTGTATATCAGCTAAGAAAACGTATAAAGGCAAGTATAACAATATTACAATGATTATTTGTTGAGAATTATTTAAAATCCGTAAATTGGAATGTACAATATTGTAATGTAATTTTGGTTAAGTGTATCAAAATCTTTTGAGATTTCTCCGTTGAAGTACAACTATAACAGCAGAAGAGGAACTGACATTGTTGTAGAGATAAAACGCTCTTTGGAATATGAAATAATATTGACGGTTTTATTTAAGATATAAAATTAATGAATATTGTAATGCCAAAGAAACCAGAGTTGGGGAAAAGGAACATGGAAAAGCAGTTGTAGACTTACTCAGTTGAGAATTAAAACGTATAAATTTATTAAAGAAGATGTCTGGGTTTCCACGTATCGTCTATTACAGATTTAGTTAGTAGTTCACTAAGACAGCTAATAGAACACAGAACTTCAACGAGATGCACTGAAAATTTTAATGCAGTTTTAAAAATTAGAAAAAAAAACGCAAGAAAGCGACGACAAAAGCTCTTGCATGGTTCCACTCTACAGAATTGCACCGTCCTTATGATTTTGCTTCTACTACTAATAATTTCTTCCAATTTTAGCACAAGGCCAGCAATTCCAGGGGAGGGGTAAATCGATTACATCGACCCTAGTGCTCTGCTGGTACTTATTGCATTGACCCTGAAAGGATGAAAGGCAAAATTGACCTCGGTGGAATTTGAACTCAGAACGTAAAGACGGACGAAATACTGTTAAGCATTTTGTCCGGCGAGCTAACGATTCAGCCAGCTCACCGCCTTTCCTACTTCTAGAAATAATAGCTATGGATCTAGGCGCAAAGTTAGCAAGATTTTGATGGGCATGATTACAATCGATTGTATCTGTATTGAAATTTATTTTATCAACACCGAAAGGATGCAAAATAAAAATAACTTCGGCAGAATTTGAACTCGGAACGTAAAAAATTGGATAAAAATTGCTACAAAGCAATTTGTCCGACGCGCTAGCTATTTTCCCATTTCACCGTCTTTGTCATAAAATCCTTCTTAAAATAAGTACAAAGCCTGAAATTTTTGGTGAGGGGGTCTAGTCGGTTACATCGACCCCATACTTTGACTGGTACTTAATTTATCGACCCCAAAAGGATCAAAAGCAAAGTCTACCTAGGCTGAATATGGTTTCATTAACCATTTTGTCCGGAATGCTATCGTTTCTTATTTCTTTATTGCCCACGAGGGGCTAAACATCGAGGGGACAAACAAGGACAGACAAAGGGATTAGGTCGATTACATCGACTCCAGTGCGTAACTGGTACTTAATTAATCGACCCCGAAAGGATGAAAGGCAAAGTCGACCTCGGCGGAATTTGAACTCAGAACGTAACGGCAGACAAAATGCCGCTAAGCATTTGGCCCGGAATGCTATCGTTTCTGCCAGCTCACCACATTTGTTACATCATTTGTTGATATATTAGTCGTCTAATAATGTTGTTAATTTCTAACTTTGGTACAAAGTCACATATTTATTAAGGGAAAATTGAATTTAGTTGACCAAACTGATCCTTACAGGAAGTGATAATTACATCAACTCTGACCTTACTTGGATCACAAAACATAGAGAAGAGATTGAATATCGTCAGCCATTATTAATAAAGATTAGAAGGATAGCGGATGAATAGAATCGTTAGGGCGTCGGAAATAAATGCCTTGCACTATTGAGTCCGCCTTTTATATGGTCAGAATTAAAATCCCGTCAATGTCAAATACGGGTAGATAAAATAAAATACCACTCTAGTACTAAGGTCCATTTATTTCGATAAGCCTACTCCTTTTCCACAAAATTTCCGGTCTCGTGCTTAGGTTATAAGCAATTATAAGAATTAGAAAAGTAATGGACTGACGAAATTGTTAGGGCGTTGGACAACCCGCCGACAAAGAACTCTTGTTATGATCCTTTACGATTTAAGCTGAAATCTCACCGAATTTAACTTTCATCCCTCAAGAGTCAACAGAAGAAAGTAGCAAAGTATTGAGGTAGATATAATCGATTTGCCACCACTCCTACACCATGATTTCCGGCCTTGTGCGTATGTTAGAAATAACTATTAAGGTTAGATACGAATTCAAATGAGCAAAGAATTGGAGGTCGCGACTGCATGCTTTTCTAAGAAGTATTTTATGTAATAAACGAAGCACTTCGAATCAGAATATGGAGACACCGCCATCCACATAAATGACTTACAGAAATGCTGTTTGGAGTAAACAACTAAATTTCATTAATTTTATGTCTTAAAAGGAAACCGTAAAGGCTGTAGCATACACCACTAATGCTAGATATTGGAGCAGTATTTAATCTAGACCTCTTTTTGCGAGCTCACTATGAGATACTGGTTAACAGTCATACATATTCGACAATGGCGACTACAGTCTGCAATTTCTTTGTCTCCATTTGAATTTAGTGTTGTGTGAGTGCTTGCATTTAACTGTGCCTAGTAGAGCGTATAAGCTTTTATGAAAGTCATTGAATACGTATGTGGATGTGAGTTTCGTATCATAGGAGTGAAGGAAACAAGATCAATTATATTGGTTCCATCTTAAAACCTACCACTTAGTGGAATTAGTTGACATTTTCTCATTTCGTGACACTCGGCTTACACCGATTAAGCTTCGTCATTGCAGCATGTGTGTTCAGCGACGCTTATGTGTACACATGTATTATGATGTGTACTTACGAATATACGCAAATACAGACACACACACCAAACACACATCTGTCTATCACCATCATCATTGTTGATTAGTGAGACAGTAATGTGCTCTGACAAAATTACACGCCTACACATTGCACATACACACAAACACACTTATACTCACACAAACACAACTACAAACTTAGGAGCATTTCCTTGCATTTAGATGTAAAATGACTCCGACGAACACTTATCCGCACAACGTAATCGTTTTGCTGTTTAATAACGCTAATGTTATAATTTACATAAATGAACGCATTCATGCACACAGCATACGCATTTTTAGCACTAAATGAATTTTCAGTGCAGAACATTTAAAAACAAGCATACTCGTGTGTGTGTGTGTGTGTTGTGTGTGTGTGTGTGTGTTTGTGTGTGTGTATCTATCTATCTATCTATCTATCTATCTATCTATCTATCTATCTATCTATCTATCTATCTATCTATCTATCTATCTATTTATATATATATATATATATATATATATATATATATATATATATATATATATATAATATATAAATCCTTAAATCCTTAAAAATGTTTTAGCCCGAAGGCCGCGGCCATGCTGGGGCACCACCGCTGAATGAGCTACACAGTTTGTGAATCCACCTCTGATACGTGGCACTTGATCAACAAGGGAGTTCGATGCTGCTGCCCGCATCCGTGTCTCCTGTCGTGAGGTAGGTTCATCTGGGACTCCCAACAAGAAGAGATCCAGTTTAGTTTTAAAGAAACCCACATCCACACACATGTAAGTCTCTCAGGCTATATATATATATATATATATATATATATATATATATCTAATATATAATGCATTATATATTTATATATATGTGTATATGTATATATATCTATATATATATATATATATTATATATATATATATATATATATATATTAATATATATATATAGAATATATGCATATACATACACACACACACATATATATATATACATACATACATTTATAATACATACGTACATACATAGATAATATATATACGCGGTGTGTATACGGTTGTAAATATTATGAACTCATTTAATGTTCGAAATGCATGTCTATATGCATTTATATTCAACAGACACACACATATACGTATATATATATTATATATATGTATATAATATATATATATACATTATATATATGCATATATATATTTATATATATGCATACATGCAATGGTTATATATATATAATATATATATATAATATATATATATATATATATATACTTATATGTGTGTTTGTTCGTGAATACATACATACATAAATACATACATACATACATACATACACACACACAAACACACTAGCACACACATATAGTAATGTATACAAACTGCATAGGTGCTTATGTACAATAACATACTAAATTCATTGCGACAGAACTGACTTAGTGATGGTAATCTGCACTTAAATGCAATCAAAATGACACACAGCCCCGACACACACAAGAAATTATTTCATAAGCTCTTCAATACATATTCCTTTGCACAAACAATACAATAAAAGTGTATTTATAAACATATATGCGGCCATATGCTTCTAGATATGAATAACGATTGTATATAAATATTTATTCGGGAACATTAACATATATGAATATATATATACACATTCAGAGTAGACACACGTGAAATGGAAAGTGACCCTACTACCTGTGCGCATTGGCTATTCTCCATATTTATGAGAAATTTCGAGCGATCACCTTGTACAAATATTCATACAGGGTCGGTATTAATGCCTGCAATGAATGCATATATACACTTATTCGCATTCTTGGGACTATATTCGTGTATCTCTATTTTACTGATTGTTCAGAGAGGTTACGGGAGTAAACTGGGAACACTGGACAGGTATTTGCTCTTTAAATATTTCTCTTATAAATAATAATAATGGTAATTTCATATAAACTTAAAGCTTATGGCAATCACCGTGCAATGACGAAGGAAAATAGTCTAATAAAGGGGCTTATATGCACCTTTATTATTGAGCGAAAACACTCCCTGTCGAGGGCTTATATGCCGCTATAGTATACTATTTTCCTTAATCATTGCACAGTGATCGCCATAAGCTTTAAGTTTATATAAAAATACCATTATATATATATATATATATATATATATTATATATATATATATATACGGAGATGTACTTGCATAACAAGTGACCTGATCTGAGATCTTGTGCTTGAACGAAAACAATTGCAGCGGGGAAGGTGTTTATAAACCATTTAAAGACAGATGCAGCACGGAGTTTTGTCACTGAACATGTCGCGGTCTCAAAGCGACAAAAATATTTCGGCAAATTAAATTTAAACGTTGAGGTGAATCTACCGGTTTTTGTGTGTTTTTAAATGGCTTATAAACACCTTCAACGCTGCATATATATATATATATATATGTATATTTGAAAAATAGGATAAAATCTTTATAAGAATTTATCAAGTAGTTAGCGTGAAAAACCTCATAAGTGAAAAATCCATCAATTTTTCTCTTAAATATATTTACATATTAATATTGAGGGCATTACTATACATAAATGCCACACACTAGGAGGGACTCTTAAAGTCAAAACTACCAACTATTTTGGTAGTTTTTGACTTTAAGAATCCCTCCTAGCGTGAGACATTTATGTATAGTAATGCCCTTAATATTAATATGTAAACATACATATATATACGTAAATATACATATACATATACATACATATACATATACATATATACATATATATATATATATATATATATATACATGCATATATATATATATACATACATATATATGCATACATATATATACATATACATACATACATATATATGTATACATATATATACATATACATACATACATATACATACATACATATATATATATATATGTATATATACATATATATATACATACATATATATACATATTTATATACATACATACATATACATATATATACATACATATATATACACATATATATGTACATACATATATATAATATATATATATACATATATATATATATACATATATATATTATATATATATACATATATATACATACCTATACATACATACATATATATATATATATATACATATATATATATATACATTATATATATATATACATATATATACATACATATACATACATACATATACATATATATATATATATATATATATATATATATTATATATATATATATATACATATATATATTATATATGATTCGCTTAGGTATTGGAAGACCAATAACCCGGTGTAGAACTCAATATACATATGTTTCAGAAGGAAGTGTTAGCTGAGTAGAGAGCATGATAAGAAAGATAGACGAATGATAGGAATGAAGGATTATCTTATGAACTTCATTAACTTACAGCTGTTTCTGCATAGTTGACAGTTGAACAACATACAGTTACTTCATCGGAGCGTCGATATTTCTATCTTCCTTTGTCATCACTATTTCTTAACCACCGCTCCACACATGTATATATGCATGCACATATACTGTGTGTGAATATAAATATATAATAGGAGAAACAGAAAATGGAATTCAAGAGATTCTTTGTTAGAGCCACGATCGTTTCGGCCCATCAAGCACTTATACCTTACAGGTGAGATGTTGCACATACATTTAGTACTTTGTTGTACATCGTCTCACCTGTAGGGTACGGGTGCATGGTGGGTCGAAAGGATCATAGTGGTTCAGAATAAAGTCTGAATATGTGTGTGTGTGTGTGTGCAGGCGCAATGGCCCAGTGGTTAGAGCAGCGGACTCGCGGTCATTGGATCGCGGCTTCGATTCCCAGACTGGGCATTGTGAGTGTTTATTGAGCGAAAACACCCAAAGTTCCACGAGGCTCCGGCAAAAGGTGGTCGCGAACCCTGCTGTATTCTTTCACCACAACTTTCATTCTTTTTTCCTGTTTCAGTTGTACTTGTATTTCAAAGGGCCAGCCTTGTCACACAATGTGTCACGCTGAATCTTCCTAAGAACTACGTTAAGGGTACACGTGTCTGTGGAGAGCTCAGCCACTTGCACGTTAATTTCACGAGCTGGCTGTTCCGTTGATCGGATCAACTGGGACCCTTTTTGTCGTAGCCGACGGAGTGCCATGACTATATATATATATATATGTGTTTGTGTGTGTGTGTGTGTGTGTGTGTGTGTGTGTGTGTGTGTGTGTGTGTGTGTGTGTGCGCGCATGTGATACACACACACACACACACTTATATATAGCTTAAAAGAGTCTATATACTACCAGCCAGCATATCTGAAGAATCGCCAATGCTGTGAAATGTAATCTTCAGCGTGAAATCAACGGTCACATCCTGACCAGTTATATGGCATAATCATACTGCTCAATGTAAAAATATAATCACCCAATTTCTATTTTAGAGTGGATTCTATTTCTGAGGGACAGCTAAACTATTGTACACACACACACACACACATCCTTATAGAGATAGACTTGCAATATCATTTACCTGTAAGATTTCAGTACACTAGAGAATGATATGAAGGGTGAAGCCATGTAAAGTATTCCTAATTCCTTACACGTTCAATCAGCAATTTAATCTCGAAATCTCTCTTATCCGTCAGATAAGTCGATTTACCCGCGTTTAGTTCTAAGAATGCAAATGAGTGCAAACATATATTTATTGCTTTACAAAAGTCCCCTGTATAAACATTTTTATTTTGCGGTCCTTTAAATATGTACTCAGAAAACAAAAAAAGCCAACACACGCGTGAAATAACATTACTTTTAATTGCACACGCCTGAAGATATGTGTATACTCTTGTGTGTTTATGTGCAGGAATAAGTATACATACATGACTATTATTCGTATCTATATACACATGCATATGAGTGGATGTATATTTACAAATATGCTTTTATTTTTTTATGAGATGGTGCATAGGAAAATATATTGAAGAGACAATAACGTTTCCACATGGATGTATTTGTGTGCACTTATGAGTGTGTGTATGAATAAATAAATAAATATATATAATATATATATATATATATATATATATATGTATGTAATGTATGTATGTATATATAAGATGCAGTGGCGGTGCTTTATTCAAGTGCATTAGTGGTTTAAAAGAAAATAGTTCCTCGCTGTTTAACTGTTTACCGAGACTTTATAACCACAACACTTCAAAGCACAAGAAATCAATTGTCCCCCAAAAATCAATGCTCGGCATTCGATCTGTAAGCTCTAAAGGTATTAAGTTAGGTGCATAGGTGGTGGTCAACCAAAGTTTGTTTTCAGAGCGCTCAAAATACCGGCAACTTTTACTTTCATTTATTAAATTTAGATGTGTGGGTTTGTACTGAATCCAGTTCATGAATAAAGCAATAAAAAAACCCCAAAAAACACCCCCCCAACCATACAAGTACCACTACACAGGTAAATGTAAAAGAAACACAGACATGTATATATAATGTGTGTATATGCATATATATGGTATAAAATATATATATGTATATACATACATACACACACTTATATATACTATGCACGCACATAAACACACACACACACACACACACAGAATGAATGTATATATATGTGTGTGTGTATATATATATATATAAATATATGCATACATATATATGTGTGTGTATATATGTATTACGTGTTTGTGTATGCATATGTATATATATATGGTATATAATTATATATATATATATATCTTCTACATCAATCTATATACATGTATATATAATACATATATAGACATATGTATATATTTATATATATGTTTACGCATCTTTCTCTTTCTCTGTATACACACACACAAACACACACACACATACATGCAAGGCTTATCGAATGCCCTGTTGCTCTTGATTTTCTCAGACATGCTTGTTTCTTAGATAGGAACAGAGAGATCCAATTTATTCCTAATTGAAGAGCCGACGATACACCGGGAAATTTCTAGCACTCATGTGCATATGTATTTACGATATTGTCAATGGTCACTATATGTAATTAAAATAAAATTTCGCGCACACTTATATATACAAACAAGCATACGTCAGTCATACTTTTTTCCAGAATTTATTATAAGATGAAGTAGTCTGAATAGTGAACAAACTGATGTAGCTTTTGAACAAAGAAGTAGATATGCATACTCAGACGGACACGCATTCCATCCACCATCCATCCATCCATCCATCCACACACACACACACACACACACACACACACACACACACACACACACACGGACTCGTATATGTGTAGTCAATCACACAATCATTCATCAACTCGATTTGGATTGCCTTTTGCTGATCACTTAAATCATTAATTATATTAAAGTTTAATTTAGGATTTCAACTTACAGAAATTGTCCACTGGACCATGACGGTACCGCCACAGAAGCGCGCCTGCAATGAAAAAATAAAAGCAAAATATATAAGTTGAATCTAATATAAAGATAATTGCATACATAATTGCATAGTGTAAAACATATAATTAAACATTCAAACATCGTCACAATCTTTACCAATCCTGCTGCATTTCACAAGAAATTATTGGTTCGCCAAAGTCATCTTGGTGTACAAGTTGACTCCCCTGTGTTTTGGCTGTAAATTTAGGCGCGAAAAGTTTTGTGTTTACCAGAAAACACGGTAAAT
>NC_043004.1:57983650-57991150 GCF_006345805.1 Octopus sinensis | reverse complement strand
ACATACATATATATATATACATATATACGACAGGCTTCTTTCAGTTTCCGTCTACCAAATCCACTCACAAGGCATTGGTCGACCCGGGGCTATAGCAGAAGACACTAGCCCAAGATGCCACGCAGTGGGACTGAACCCGGAACCATGTGGTTGGTTAGCAAGCTACTTACCACACAGCCACTCCTGCGCCTATATATATATATATATATATATATATATATATATATATATATATATATATATATATGATAAAAGCAATAACGTCATTTAATGCATCACTACGCACATTTCCACAAATCACATGACTTTTAAGATCATACTCCATATTTCTGGGATGATTACAATGTAATCCGTAGTATCCGTGGGCGTTTGGTTAATTACCATCATTGATTCATTTCTTTAGGCGATATATCATTCTCTTTTTGCCAGTATGAAGGTCAAACGGGTTATGTCGGCATTTCTGTGTGTATTTGGAGGGGGAGGAACAGAAGGTGACATACACACACACATACACACACACACATACACACACACACACACACACACACACACACACACATATTTATATATGCGCGCGTATGTGTTTGTGTGTGTATGTGTGCGCATGTGTGTGTGTGCGTGCCTATGTTTGTGTGTCTGTGTGTGCCTGAGATTAAAACAAGCGCAAACTATGTAACATATAAGATAAGAAAGTGAAAGTCGTGTACTACACCCCCCCCGTACTAAAATAGCATTTGTTGGCCTGGATGTCACTATTATATATTTTATAAGGTCCTTTGAATTGATGTATCGTCTTTCTTTTCCCTCATTTCTTAATAATTTACTTTACCACCAAGAAAGAAAGCTGTCCAGGATAATTTCCTAGTGTAGTTATAATTTTCCCTTCGCTACATGAAAGCTGAATTGCTTGAGGAAGTATTCATTGTCAAGCTTATTGTTCAGTACATAATGGCTACGTTCAATATTCCAGATTGATACTTGAAGCATTCGTGTGGGCGCTAACTGAAATGGCTTTGAAACTAAATGCAACTCATCGGAAAGACCTGGCTCGTATTGTTATGAAATCACCTCAAATGGATTGATTTGACCAGGAAGTCAAATCTTATGCGATAAATTTCTTTACTTGCATGCAACTCGATAGCTACTCTGATTAGACTTCAAGAAAAAAATAAAATAAAAGAAAGAAAATTCCTTTTCTTTCACTCAATTTGTGTTATCAAATAAATGTAAAAAAAACGAAAAAAAGAAAAGAAAAGGAACTGAAAGCTATGGGATTGGACATTTATCGGAGCTGAAAATTACATGATGAAAAACTTAGAAGGAAAATAGGAAAGTAAGCCTGGGAACAGTACTTTATGGGTTTCGTTATCATAATTAGCAAATTTAAGAATAAAGAAATTGAATTTAGCCAAATTAATAGCAGCATTATTAACAGAATCTGTAACAGCTTTATAGTAATACTAGCAGTATCGCCCGGAGTTGCTCCGGTTTGTAAGGGAAATAACTATATAAGCATTTTTAGAGAGTTACTTCCCTTATTTAATAGCGAAAAAATGCATTAAAATGGAAAAAAAATGATGGTAAATTTTTTTTTTAAATCGTAGACTCATCGTAGACGCGCGCTAATACCCAGAAGGGCTCGATAGGAATCACGACTATAAGATACCCGGTTTTGGTTAAACTGCACCGCAAACTGTGGGAGTAGTTAGGAATCTAAATCGTAGGAGACAGACACACAACCTTACTTTTATATATAAAGATTACTTATAGAGGTGGTGTGTGTACAATATAAACAAGCATTAAAATTATAATTAGTTATTAAAACAATAATAAATTACAAAATAAAGATAGTAAAGGCCTAGGCATGTTGTAAGGATGGAAAAAATGAAATAAAAACAACTTCAGTTGTCTTTAGCCAGTTGCTTCCTTAACAACCTATCAAGATATTTTCCCCGCCGTTTCCTGACAGGCGCAAATGCAAAATATTTCGTATAAAGCAAAATTTTTGCATAAAGGTTATAGTGCAAAATTCAGGCAAAGATTCAGTATTGATTTTGTAATACTTCTCTATCCTGTGCGTTTAAAAAGATTTCAAACTAATTGACGATATATTCTATAAGATATGGTCAACACTATGTAGTATACAAATTGATAAAAAGGTTAATTTTAGCATTGTTTAACGAGCGACGAAATTTGTATACAACATTATACACACAAACACACACACTTACATACATACATATAGATATATACATAGAAATATATATATAAATTCAGTAAAAATTTAGATTCAGTTGAATATGGTACTTAAGTTAAATGCACCAGAATTTAGTATGGTATTATCCATATAATTCAAAATGGGGTGATTATAATCAAAATAAGCAACAAGGATATCCAGAGGTAGTGCAGTAAATGGAGTGGCATGAAACGATCGTACTGCATTAGCTGTGGATATCCTTATTGTTTATTTTGATTATATATATATACACACATACACACATACCTACATACATACATACATACATACATACATACATATACACGCACATGTATGTGTGTGTGTCTGTGTGTATGTAATGAATTATGTTACAATATATGTTGATGAAGGTGATGAATATAAGTCAATGTATTATTATTCACATGACCATCAATATCACAAAATAGCGTAAGATGATTTAATTTCTAAGATAACTTTTCTTTTTCGCTTAAACGAGGAAGTATCTATATGGCTATACAACCTGCGTGCGTAAAGCTTACCTTCTAAAACAATATATTGGAGAATTTTGGACTAGACCGAAAAAGAACAGCCTTAAACGCGGTATTATGAGGCACTGAAGTTCGGGCAAAACAAAAATAATAACGGCATCTCTCTTTCACTTTCTATCTCTTTCTCTTCCCATCTCTCTCTTTTTCCCCGTCTGTCTATCTCTCTCACCCAAAAATATATACGCAACTAAATTAAAGAAAATGCGAAGGGTTTGATGATATTTTGTCTCTTTTTCAAACTCAAAAGAAAAAGAAGAAAAAAAGCAGTCCTCTATTCAAGACGCTTTCTTTTGTTCATGGGCTGCCTCACAATCTTGCGTGCGCGCGTGCATTGAGGCGAGCAAGATATACCATTTTCTCACACTTTTTAAAGCTATTTTGCATACAAGAGACTATGTCACACCGTGGTAGTTTAACGATCCTACTGGATGGATGGAAGGAAGCACTCCGTCGGTTACGACGACGAGGGTTCCGGTTGATCCGATCAACGGAACAGCCTGCTCGTGAAATTAACGTGTAAGTGGCTGAGCACTCCACAGACATGTGCACCCTTAACGTAGTTCTCGGGGATATTCAGCGTGACACAGAGAGTGACAAGGCCGGCCCTTTGAAATACAGGTACAACAGAAACAGGAAGTAAGAGTGAGAGAAAGTTGTGGTGAAAGAGTACAGCAGGGATCACCACCATCCCCCGCTGGAGCCTCGTGGAGCTTTAGGTGTTTTCGCTCAATAAACACTCACAACGCCCGGTCTGGGAATCGAAACCGCGATACTACGACCGCGAGTCCGCTGCCTTAACCACTGGGCCATTGCGCCTCCACACGATCCTACTATTAATGATGTTAAATGGTGCCTAGATGCCATTTGATAAGCATCATTTTCGATAAGTCCATGTATTTTCTTTTAGCGCGATAAAGGTGGAAGAAAGTATATTCCATGCTTAGTTACTTCGCAGCAATATTAATTGAAATTCATTTCGCAGTTAATATAAATGGTAACATTGCTTTTCTGAATTGAAAAACAGAACAAAAGCAAAAGACAAAAACTGTAACTACCTCGGTTATCATAGTCTTAAATTCGATATCACACTGAAGAAGTCCAGTTTAGACTGAAATACGTATACGTGATTAGAATTTTGTAATTTTCATTAAGCATAAAAGAAATACATAACAGATTAAATATGATTTCACAGCTGAATTCTAATTATCACTGTTACAAAATAACTGAATACAGAATAGAATTTTTCCCTTTCCTTACTAAGGTAAACGGATTTTTGTTGTTGTTGACAGAAAAGCTCTTGTGTTTAAATTACCTTTTTTCTGATTTCGAAAAGATTCAATAACACACGTATAAGCTTATCTTTGTCTGCAAAAGATTTTGCTGTTTTAGCAAATTATTTCTTTAACAATTTATCAAGATTTTTTCTATTTGCAGACAAAATCAATAAATTGTTTTTCGAAAAGATCATAGCGCAATGTTTGGTAATGTCTGACAAATAAAGGTTGATTCGATTTCCACTTTCTAATGCTTCTCACCAAAGCTTTGCACTACCTGTACGTAAACTGTTTCTATCCATTTCCCCTCCACTGCTCAGATTTACATAATTTCTTTACATAAGTCTGTTTTATACATTATTTACATTATTTACATTCGACGGATATTTTTTCTCATCTTGTTTGTCGTTAACACAACGTTTCGGCTGATATACCTCCACCCTTCATCAGGTGTCTGAAGAAAGCCGGAGGGTACAATAGCCGAAACGTTGCGTTAACAACAAACAAGATGAGAAAAAATATCCGTCGAATGTAAATAATGTAAATATAGGCGCAGGAGTGGCTGTGTGGTAAGTAGCTTGCTAACCAACCACATGGTTCCGGGTTCAGTCCCACTGCGTGGCATCTTGGGCAAGTGTCTTCTGCTATAGCCCCGGGCCGACCAATGCCTTGTGAGTGGATTTGATTGACGGAAACTGAAAGAAGCCTGTCGTATATATGTATATATACATATATATGTATGTATGTGTGTGTGTGTTTGTGTGTCTGTGTTTGTCCCCCTAGCATTGCTTGACAACCGATGCTGGTGTGTTTACGTCCGCATCACTTAGCGGTTCGGCAAAAGAAACTGATAGAATAAGTACTGGGCTTACAAAGAATAAGTTCCGGAGTCGATTTGCTCGACTAAAGGCGGTGCTTCAGCATGGCCGCAGTCAAATGACTGAAACAAGTAAAAGAGTAAAAGAGTAAAAGAACGTACATAATTCCTCATCTCTTAAATATAGAACTGTATAAGTCTGTTTTATCTATCAGTATTAAGTCCATACTCTGGTTAGACTTTTCCATTTCCTCTATTTCAACTTGACCTATGTCTCAGTCTCTTCGTCATCTGTAACAATCATGTCCCTCTTCCAATTTTCCAGTGTTTCTTATACATTTTCAGGTCTCTCACATTCTACATTGCTTTCAGTCTCCCTTCGCTCTCCTCTTCCTTCTCTCTCTCTCAGTTCTGTCTATCAGTTCATTTCATTTTCTGTATTCCATTTACTTTTTGCGGGATTGAATTGTCACTTATATCAACTCATGCTCACACTTCATCAAACTTTCTCCCAATTTACATATATTCTTTCTACTATTGGCACTAGATCCGAGATTCTGTGTGAAGTCAATTACATCGACCCCAGTGCTCAACCAGTACTTACTTTATTGACTCCGAAAGGATGAAAGGCTAAGTAGACCACGGTGGAATTTGAACTCAGAATGTAAAAGGCCGGAAGAAATATCGCTAAGCATTTCGCTAAGTGTTTCACTGATATTTAATTTATCGATCTTAAAGGATGAAAGGCAAAGTCAACCACGACGTGAAGACGGACGAAATGCCACTAAACATTTTTCCCGGCGTGCTAACGATTCTGCCAACTCGCTGCCTTAATAAAAGTAATAATAATAATAATAATAATAATAATAATAATAATAATAATAATGATAATGATAATGATGATGATGATGATGATTGCACAAGTTTACAAATATGTATGAGAAATGAGTATGATTGATTCTATCAATTTCAGTGCTTACTCTGGTGTTTCGTGCGTTCTACCAACCTCTTTACTATTATTTCACAGCAACAATAGCAACGATTTATTGAAACCCTGATAACACAGTATAGAACAACAACGATTACCACTAAAAACAATAGCGATAACAATAACGAAAACAG
The DNA here is from genome assembly GCF_006345805.1 of Octopus sinensis. Taxonomy (NCBI): domain Eukaryota; kingdom Metazoa; phylum Mollusca; class Cephalopoda; order Octopoda; family Octopodidae; genus Octopus; species Octopus sinensis. The sequence continues at coordinate 57,985,171 of NC_043004.1, read as the reverse complement.
CAAAATCTCAATTTGTTAGAAGTAGTAGCAAATAGCACCTCAAATCACACATTGCCATCATCAAAAGGAAAGGACACATTCAGTAATGCCGCTCTAAAAAGTTTGAACGAAAATAAGATAGGATCGTCATGGTTAAAGCGATTTGATCATAGATCTGCCTTATCAAGATTAACCATCGGCAAATCGCCACCACCAACAGTCAGAGACTCTATTACTCCCACTGATTTCAAACTTCAATTTAGACTGTCTATATATTGTCCAAAAATTTCGTTTAATTGTTCTTATCGAAGTTTCCTTTCTTGATTGCTCTTTTGTTTTAGGTTTAAAACAACCAGCGACGAAGCTTTCGTTTAATGAATTGCTTGAATAACCTTAAGTAATAGAAGTTGTTCAACTCAGATATACGTGCTTCTACTGTTTTTAATTATAATCACACATACAGAAAAATAGCTGCAGTAACTATAGCATCATTTGTCCTCGAGTACTGTAGTGTGATTCACACCGCAATGCTGCAGAATGGTAGATTCCATCTTTCTCGAGTATGATAATGCAGCCATCAGAGTCTATACGTATACAAAAATAGATTAATCAGTAGGGCGAGCATAACATGTCTAAACTGTAACTCTGCCACCGCATGCTGGATCTGGGTTGTGTAGTATGACTCTCAGTTACGCGGAAACGTAGTTTACCTGCACAGTAGATTCGTGAGTGAGTCTTGGTTGCTTGTCCGTCATGTTATGTACCATCTATTATTTTCTTGATCACGAGTTGACATGTGGTTTCACACACACATTCACAAATGCATATCAGATAAAGTCAATCGACCAATATGTCTAATACTTGCTAAGTTTTCGTCGAAGTAGAATGCACAACTAAAACTTATAAGATCAACTAATATATTTACCTATTTCTTTATTACCCACAAGGGGCTAAACACAGAGGGGGACAAACAAGGACAGACATAGGTATTAAGTCGATTACATCGACCCCAGTGCGTAACTGGTACTTAATTTATCGACCCCGAAAGGATGAAAGGCAAAGTCGACCTCGGCGGAATTTGAACTCACAACGTAACGGCAGACGAAATACCTATTTCTTATTACCCACAAGGGGCTAAACACAGAGGGGACAAACAAGGACAGACATAGTATTAAGTCGATTACATCGACCCCAGTGCGTAACTGGTACTTAATTTATCGACCCCGAAAGGATGAAAGACAAGTCGACCTCGGCGGAATTTGAACTCACAACGTAACGGCAGACGAAATACCTATTTCTTTATTACCCACAAGGGGCTAAACACAGAGGGGGACAAACAAGGACAGACATAGGTATTAAGTCGATTACATCGACCCCAGTGCGTAACTGGTACTTAATTTATCGACCCCGAAAGGATGAAAGGCAAAGTCGACCTCGGCGGAATTTGAACTCACAACGTAACGGCAGACGAAATACCGCTAAGCATTTCGCCCGGCGTGCTAACGTTTCTGCCAGTTATTAAAAGGAGATGCGTAAACATGT
>NC_043004.1:57963650-57978650 GCF_006345805.1 Octopus sinensis | reverse complement strand
AAAGCCCAGGCGCCATATGTCTGTCCATCTGTGCCACAGAACAGCCGTCAATTATTGCAAAGGTATGTATGAGTTACGGTAATAATTTATGCAACAAATAAATTGCGCTGATTACCACACACACACACGAGCAAACAGCACACCGGCCTGCCATCTCTTTTCCCTATGCATGGCATTTGTTGCATGCAAGATGACACGATCTGGTTATTACCTCATTCAGCTCCCTACTCTTTATTGAATGCATGGGTCCCAGTGAATGCCTCGCCTCATCCATACGACCCCTTTATAATGTTGTTTAACTGATTCTAACAGTTGGGGAAATACAATACCGCTCACTTTACGACATGAGCCCCCTGGGCAGTCACCCATTGTTCTCACGGCCTAAGCGCTCGACACTTATCTATGTATGCTGAGGTTCTGTATGTGGGGATCGCAGTGAATTACTCTGTCCGGAGAGAAGGGAACTATTATGCGGTTAAGATGGTCTTAGGTTTCGCGAGAAGCAACGACTTCAGCTCTTGAATGGCACGACATGTAGCGACACCAAGATGATGAAAGACATATCCCATGTTTACACGCAAAGAACCAAAATAACTAACAACAACCTTTTGACTGATTTTGTCACGGTCCTGTGAAAGCAAATATGCATTCATATGTATATAGGTTGAAATGCACAGCAGAATAGAAGAATATACATACATACATACATACATACATACATACATACATACATACATACGTATGTATCGCCTTCACCTTCGAAACGTAGAGTAGATGAAACCATGGCGACTGAAGAAGGGGTTTTTTCCTTGTGTTATTTGTCCTGTACCCTATTTTTTTGTTGTTTAAGAAAAATGTCCAGTTCCTTGGGTTTGTGTCTATGTTTTCGTTTCTCATTGTGTTCGACGTTTTTTTTGGCGTCCTATACTCATATATGCGTGTATATATATGTAGAGGTAGGTACGTACATATATGTATATATATATGCATATGTTTTATTTATTAATATATTATATGACGGAACGCACGCATCCCTTTCGAAGTAAGATTGTTCTACATACATACATACATACATACATACATACATACATACATATATACATGATATGGATGGCTTATTCGCAATTTTACAGCTTTACAAGCAGAATTACAGACGTCACTAAAGTGACAAAGGCCACTAGTCAGCACCTGTATTGCTAGAAATAAGAGTCAAAACAACTCAATAGCCATGAAAAGCACTATCTTAGTGATTGACAAGGGAGGCAAGCCCCTTACAACAGCGGACATAGCCACTGATGTAAGGAGCTTGCCTCCCTTGTCAATCATTTAGATAGTGCTTTCCGTGGCTATTGAGTTGTTTAGACTCTTATTTCTAGCAACACAGGTGCTGATTAGAGCCCTTTGTCACTTTAGTGACCTCTCTCTCTCTCTCTCCCTCTCTCTTTGTATATATATATATATATATATATAATATATATATATATATATATATATATATATATATATAATATACACACATATATCTGCTATCCTGTCTTTTCTCGCCCGCCTTCTAAGGCCACTGGTCGACATTCTTTCTCTCTCGTCGTCCACTATAATCCAGCGTTTGCATTACTTTTTTCGTCTGGCGTAAACACCCTTCTTATCTTGTTCTCCTTGTCCTGTCTCTCACTGTTATATATTTATTTTTCAACTGTTTATATAATAATTTTTTTTTACTGTTTATATGTTTGTACTGTCGTTACCGTCTTGCTTTTTTTTACCTTTTTTTACCCCTCTGCGAAAAGATCTCAGAATTTTAATTGATTTGCTTTTCGCAGGAAGAAGTTTCTTCGAAGTATACGTCTCGCTTTTATCCTTCGAAACGTAGAGTAGATGAAACCTTAGCGACTGAAGAAGGGGATTTTTCGTTGTGCTTATTGTCCTGTATCTCTTTTTTTTTTTTTTGCTTGTCCTGTTCCTTGGTTTGTGTCTATGTTTTCGTCTCTCTATGTGTTCGACGTCTTTTTGGTGTCCTGTACACATATATGCGTGTATATGTACATGTAGAGGTAGGTACGTACATATATGTTTATATATATGCTATGTTCTATTTTATTAACATATTATACGACTAAACGCACGCACCCTATTAAGTAAGATTGTTCTGTTTATCAAGTTAGCCTTGATATGAACTCTCACGCGACTCTGCATCTTTCTTTCTTTCTCTCCCATTCCCTTTTTCGTCCTTTTTCCCTCACTTAACTTGTCCTCTTCTCTCTTCTCTCTCTCTTTCTTCATTCTCTCTCTCTCTCTCTCTCTCTTCTCTCTCATTCTTCATGTCCTCCTCGCACCATTCCCCTTCTTCTCTCTCTTCCTCTTGCTCCTCCTCCCCCATTCCCGTCGTCCATCTGCGACGATACTTCCGTCGTAACTGCTATCCTGTCTTTTCTCGCCCGCCTTCTAAGGCCACTGGTCGACATTCTTTCTCTCCTCGTCGTCCACTATAATCCAGCGTTTGCATTACTTTTTTCGTCTGGCGTAAACAGCCCTTCTTATCTTGTTCTCCTTGTCCTGTCTCTCACTGTTATATATTTATTTTTCAACTGTTTATATATAATTTTTTTTTACTGTTTATAGTGTTGTATTGTCGTTACCGTCTTGCTTTTTTTACCATTTTTTACCCCTCTGCGAAAAGATCTCAGAATTTTAATTGATTTGCTTTTCGCAGGAAGGAAGTTTCTTCGAAGTATACGTCTCGCTTTTATCCTTCGAAACGTAGAGTAGATGAAACCTTAGCGACTGAAGAAGGGGATTTTTCGTTGTGCTTATTGTCCTGTATCTCTTTTTTTCTTTTTTGCTTGTCCGAGAACCATGTGGTTGGGAAGCAGGCTTCTTACCACACAACCACTCCTGCGCCTATATATATATATATATATATATATAGGTTGTGTGGTAAGAAGCCTGCTTCCCAACCACATGGTTCTCGGTTCAGTCCCACTGCTCAGCACCTTAGGAAAATATTTCCTACTGTACCCACAGGCCGATGGAAACTAAAAGAAGCCCGTCGTATATGTGTGTGTCTGTATGTCTGTCTGTGCACCTCCTCCTATCGCCATTTGATAACCGATATTGGTGTGTTTACGTCCCTGTAACTTAGAATAAGTACTAGGCTGCAAAAATAAGTAAAAAAAGTCGAATCTATATATATATATATATATATTCTCTTTTATTCTTTTACTTGTTTCAGTCATTTGACTGCGGCCATGCTGGAGCAACACCTTTAGTCGAGCAAATCGACCCCGGGACTTATTCTTTGTAAGCCCAGTACTTATTCTATCGGTCTCTTTTTGCCGAACCGCTAAGTGACGGGGACGTAAACACACCAGCATCGGTTGTCAAGCAATGCTAGGGGACAAACACAGACACACAAACACATACACACATACATATATATATACATATATACGACAGGCTTCTTTCAGTTTCCGTCTACCAAATCCACTCACAAGGCTTTGGTCGGCCCGAGGCTATAGTAGAAGACACTTGCACAAGGTGCCACGCAGTGGGACTGAACACGGAACCATGTGGTTGGTTAGCAAACTACTTACCACACAGCCACTCCTGCGCCTATATATATATTGTTGATCGCGCGACCACACTCACACACATGAACACGTTTGTGAATGGGTGTGTGCCTATTTGTGTGCATGTACAGTAACGCACATAAACGTGCATATACTTATAAGTCAAAATATTCGACATCCTCTACCACTGGCACTCTTCCATGCGCATACTCAAACAGAAACTGACGAAACTGACTTTATAGTGCCATAGATAAAGTACAATTAGATCAAATTACCGTTTGGAGGAAAACTTAAACTTCACTAACAATAATCTGAACAATAACCTGTGTATCATGAGATTTAAAAATATAGAAAAGTAGTAAGATGTAATAAGGTGGAGACAGAAAGAGTGTATGATAGCTAGATAGATTACGGAGTGAATGGGTAAGCTAGAAAGAGCGCATGCGGGAGATCATTTCAGATAGATAGATAGATAGATAGATAGATAGATAGATAGATAGATAGATAGATAGATAGAGAGAGAGAGAGAGAGAGAGAGAGAGAGGGAGAGAGGAAGAAAGAGACAGAGAAAGTGGCTGGAAGAGATTATAGATACGAATGCCTAAGACAGCGTACTGAAACAAAACTTTTGATATAATGAAATAGTATATCATAGGATTAACTGAAGTGACTTATTGATAGAATAATAGATAGAAAGAGAGGAGAAAACGAAAGAGAGAGAGAGAGAGAGAGAGATAGAGAGAGAGAGAGGGAGAGAGATAGAGGGAAGGCGTGAGAGTGAAGTATAGAGAGAATGGGTGAAAGAGAAAATAGAATGTAACTGGGGTAGCTGATAGATCGATAGAAATAGTGATAGACAGATAGATAAGAATGATAAATAGATAGATAGATAGATAGGCATATACATAGACTGATAGATAGATAGACAAATGCACATATGGACAAAGAGATAAAAAAACAAGAGAGAGAGAGAGAGAGAGAGAGTAAGATAGAGGGAGGGTGTGAGGGTGAAGTATACAGAGAATGGGTGAAAGAGAAAATTGACAGAATCTAACTGGAGTGGCTGATAGATCGAGAGAAATAGTGGTAGACAGATAGATAAGAATGATAGATAGATAGATAGATAGATAGATAGATAGATAGATAGATAGATAGATAGAGAAAGAGATAGAGATAGAGAGAGACAGAGAGATAGATAGATAGGCATATACATAGACAAATGCATATATGGACAAAAATGATAGACAGATATACAGATAGCTAGACAGAAAGATAGCTAAACAGGTAGTTAGAGAAATAGACAAATAGATAGACAGAAAGTTAGAAAGATAAATAGACTGACAGACAGACAGGTAGATGGATCGATGGATAGAAGGATAGATAGAGAGAAAGAGAAGGAGAGTGGAAGGGAAAGAGAGAGAGAGAGAGAAAGAGAGAGAGAGAAAGAGAGAGAGAGAGAGATTTCATTTTACTAAGTAAAACAGATTTAGCCTGAGGCGAAACAATATCACTACCGGCGACAACAACAGCAGCAACAACCTTAAGTTTTCACTGAGTTATTTTTATTTGTATATCATTATTAGCAAAAGCAGTATGTCGTAAGTGAAGCTACTGCCAATGCATGCAATACACCAAGTAAGAAGCGAGAGAGAATCATGAGGTTCTTGTAGAATATCGCACGCAAGGAAACCTGGAAAATTAGCATATTTAAAACGATAAATTACTGAAGTTACTTATCAGACGCCATGCACATAGTAAAAAAGTGGATAAGATAAGGCTAATATATTCATGGCCTTGGTTTACCTGATCTGCATAAGATAATTATGTGAAAATAAATCAAGCTAATCTATAGGGTGATGGGGTGCTATTGGCGAAATCATAGAGCGCTCAAGTAAAGTTGAGAAAGTACAGAAATAAATGAAACAATAAATATGTACTTTAAACATTCTCTTCATTGATTCTTCTGCTTGTTTTAAGAGATACGCAACCGGGAATTAATGCGATAATTCACACTCCTTGTAAGATTAAAGCCCATTGTTCAAGGCGACGTCACTCGGTTACGTCACCACTAATTTTCTTTCAATATTCGATTGTATTCTGTTTTTATCTTTTACTCTTTTACTTGCTTCAGTCATGTGACTGTGGCCATGCTGGCGCACCGCCTTTAGTCGAGCAAATCGACCCCCAGGACTTATTCTTTGTAAGCCTAGTACTTATTCTATCGGTCTCTTTTTGCCGAACTACTAAGTTACGGGGACGTAAACACAGCAGCATCGGTTGTCAAGCGATGTTGGGGGGACAAACACAGACACACAAACATATATATACACACACAGACACATATATATATGTACATATATACGACGGGCTTCTTTCAATTTCCGTCTACCAAATCCACTCACAAGGCTTTGGTCGGCCCGAGGCTATAGTAGAAGACACTTTTTTATACGCCTGGGTCAAGGAAATTACCTCAATCCGTTTTGTACGGAAGAATTGGGTATGAATCCCAGTACAGCTGTTATTTACAACAGTTATGTTCGTGAGTTGTGTGCGAGGGACCGGCTCCACAACCCAGTTCAGATAGTTGGTCAAGGAAAGATCGCTGAAATAGACGAGACAGTGTACTCAAAACGCAAGTACAACCGATGGAGGAAGTTACTTGAACAGTGGGGTCTTTGGAGGAGTTTTTTTTTCTTGGAGATGGTAGCAAGTTATACAAGGGTCGTTTGGCTGCTATTTCTTATTGCGTTAAGTGACAACTTGGAGATATACTTCATGCCTCTTATAAAATACCGAACGAGATACGCAAAAATTTCAGTGAATTAAAATATTAAAAGCTTAACTCGGACCGGTCTTAGGAGGTGCGGAGGGAATTTCCGAGGGTTCAACCTACTCACCCCTCCGATTTCTGTGGAAAAAAATTATTTGGGGTATATTAGGAGATGAGATTAGTTGATATACGGATGTATGTGATTGTGTATAAAAAAATGCATTACTCAAAGAAATTCCAACTTTGACTTTCACATTTTATTTACAATCTCATAATAATATAATATAAGATAATATGAAATGATAGAATATTAAATGTCCATTCTGACTGAACTAGTACTTTCATGTATTAAGCTATGCAATCTTCAGGTTCATATAGTAGAAGTGACAGTTATGTTTTACAATTTACATCTGTAGTGAGATGGCTAAAATGTGTGCCTTAAATACATTTGTATAGGCTCCAGAATGTTAACTTTTGCGAACTGTATTCTGACTAATCAGTGTGTGGCTTTACTAAATTGCTTAAGTTGATTGGTGTTTGGTTTAAGCGTCACGGTTTGTTGAACATGCCAAGAGACCTGTATTTTGACCCTTGCCAAAGCAGTAGTTGTTTGGCTATTTTAAGAAATGTTGTAAACAATATTTCCCAGAGATTTTTACATTTCAATTATCATCATCGTCATTATCATCGCCTTTATTATTGCAGTCGTTGATGGTTGGTAGTGGTAGGAGTAGCTGTGGTAATAGGATTTTAAATCCTAAATAAGATTATAAACCCTAAATAAGATTATTTTCACTAACTTTTCTCTTGACTTAGCTAATATTTTCCTGCTATCGTCTTCACGGGAACCTTTAGTATTGTTGTTGCTATTAGTGGTAGTGGTCGTAGCAGTAGAAACAGTAGATTTAAGTATTATTATTAATTGTCTATTTAGCTTGGATTGGAATTTATTAAAGTTCTTTTCTCTGATTTTTCTCTCGATTTCACTTGAGCTGTGTAGTTTGTGGAATGGAAATATCTATATATATAAAACTGTAGTTGTGTGAGTGTCTGTCCCCTTCGATTTAGATTCCTAACTACTCCCACATTTTGCGGTGCAGTTTAACCAAATTCGGGTATCTTATAGTCGTGATTCATATCGAGCCCGTCTGGCTATTAGCGCGCGTCTACGATGAGTCTACGATTTTAAAAATAATTTAACATAATTTTTTATTCCATTTTAATGCATAATTTTTCGTGTGTCGATGGCGGCGGAGGTGGCGTCCATGGTCACACCTGCACCTGTTTTCTTCTCCCCCTTCTTCCCTCCCTCGTGAAGCTGTGGGGAAGGGAGTGTAACGAAATCAACGTCGTAAAGCGTTGTCAAGGAGACCAGCGTTCTTTTAGAACAACGACTTCATGGCTTGAAGACACCAGAACAGAAATGGCTAAGAAAGCCCGAATTGGCATCTATAAGGGAAGTAACTCTCTAAAAATGCTTATATAGTTATTTCCCTTACAAACCCGAGCAACGCCGGGCGATACTGCTAGTTATAAATATTTTTCGACCACATGTTGCTAGACGGTGACTCAAAGGTATCTGACGAACATCTGGGTCTCTAAGTTGCTCTCGGTGCACACGTAAACGTTCTGATAGTGCATTTCCAGTTTGACCCACATATAGCTCTTCACAATACGGGCATTTGATGCAGTAAATCAAATTTCTGCTTTTGCAGTTCGAATTTGCTTTTGTGAATATTTTCCCGGTTTTTGTGTTCATATATTGGCCGGTATGCATGAATTGGCATGTGCCACATCGGCTGTCATTGCATTTAGATACAGTAATTGATTGGGCTTTGTTGCTAAGGTCAATATTTACCTTTGTTAATAATTTTTCCAAGTTTTTAGGTTAATTCATCACAGCTCGAACTGTGATTATCTTTTAATTCATTACTTTGAGCAATGATTTGTAGGTTTGATTTGGCAACGTTGAAGATATTCTGGTGACATGTGTTGTATGTCACTATAAATGGTATGACTTGTTCTTGTTTTCCTCTTCTTTGGGTTGTCCTTAGTTGTTGTATGGGTACTTTTATAGCCCACTGTATGTCATTTTCTATTAGTAGAGACGGGTGTTTTTGCTTGAGCAAACATTCTCATAGTTCTGTTAGGCGTTTGTTGCTGATATTCGCATCTTCTACAATGGTACAAATTCTTCTGGCTAAAAATTTTCCCCAAAATTAAACATATACAAAGTATATTTATAGCAACTTACACACACACATATATAGATACAATTAATTAATCATGCACAAACAACCACATCCGTACTCTCTCACACACACAAAAATACGCAAACAATTCACCATGCACTTAAACAGCCACACCCGTACTCTCTCTCACACACACACACAAATATTTTACCCAAACACGCCCATAAACATTCCGAAACATTCACAAACACACACGTACACATACAATTGACCTTTACACTAAAAATACAAGCAAGGCTGACCCAAGAAATTTTGGATGAATGGGTTTATCTTTTGGTATCCTATGTCGCTAAAGCGTAGAAAGTATGTTTTTTTCTTTTAAGGAGTATGTTTATGTAGATTTTTTTTTAAACTTCAAGGAGACTACCTTCATGAAATGTCGCAGTATAGGATGTGGCCTCATTGAGCGCGGGGTCCGACTGGGAGCAATCGTCCCATCTGGCTTAAGGCGGCCCTGGGCCTAGCGATAATTGTTACCATTTCTCAAAGAAAAGAGTTGATAATAAATATACATACGTACGTATGTATGCATGTATATTTGTATGTACGACTCTCTCAGCTTCTTATTATTTGTTTGTCTGTCTGTCTGTCTACGTATGTGATGTATATGAAATTAAATCTTTAAATGTGTAAATGTAAATATGATTAAATATACATGTAAGTTCTTCCTTTTCGGCGTATAAGAAATTTAGAAATAAATATATGTGATACAGCCTGTATGGCATAATACACACACAGAAAGACACACAGACATGCACACACACACACACACACACACACACACACACACCACACACACACACACACACACACACACACACACACACATACACACACACACACACACACACACACACACACACAGTGGATGTCTTCTATTATAGCCTCGGGCTGACCAAAGCTTTCTGAGTGGATTTGGTACATGGAAACTAAAAGAAGCTTCTGTGTGTTTGAGTATACACGTCTGAATATATATATATATATATACATACATATGAGAGAGATGACCAGTATGTGGACAACCGTTACGCTAGAAGTAGATCCACTATGGTCTTATCACTAAGAAATGTTCTCAAGAAAAATTTAGCAAACATCAGAACGTTAAACTGATGTTAAATTGATGTTAATTAAATTGATATCCAATTTCTCACCCTCAATTTAAATTACATATATATATATATATATAATTTAATAACTGCCATAGATGTATTTATGTGCTACTATTAGTTTCATGTGCTGTGATTGTTTTATAACACGCCTGGTGTCCCAGTACAATCACTAGACACCGACCACATGGCATAACAAACCAAAATTTAAAATCAAATATTCACATATGAAAGAGTTAATGTTTTCATTTCGTTATGCCACACACACACACACACACACACACACACACACACACACACACACACACATTCTGAGTGTCTTGATGTTTGTGTTTGTGTTTGTATTACTGCATCACTTGACAATCAATTTTGGCTAATTTACGTCCCCATAGCTTAGAGGCTCGGCAAAAGAAACTGATAGAATAAGTACCACGCTTTTAAGAAGGAAATATGCATTGGTATCGATTTGTTCGAACAACCCTTCAAAGGTGTCTCAGTAGAGCTGCAGTCGATTGACAGATACAAGTCTAAGATTAATAAATGACAATATATAATGAAATACACATTAAAATGTGTCTACTTTAGAAAATAAATACACAGTACTTATATTATGACATTAAAAAAATTAATCATCAAAAAGAGGAGATATTAAAAATCATTAAATTTTTAGGTGACCAGTTCTGAAATCAGCAGACCGATTAATTTACAAAGTAGGTAAAAAAAAAAAAAAGAGCATACTATTGATTTTTAACTAGTTTAACTGCCGTATTTGCGTTTAGAGCTGGAGTTCCAAAAGAAAGAGTTGCGTTCAATTTTGATTTTAATTTCTTATGTTATTTATTTATTTTATATAAAACTGTATTGTTCTTATCGTTTCGTTTAATCTATTTCCCAATTTTCATATGGTCCCAGGTTCCGTCCCACTATATGAGACTTTAGAGAAAGTGTTTGTTGTTGTAGCCCTGAGGCGACCAATACCTTGTGAGTGGATTTCGTTAACGGGAACTAAAAGAAGCCCATCATGTGCTTATCTATCTATCTATCTATCTATCTATCTATCTGTGATACACGATCCCTATTGATCGGCCCCACTTTTTTTTCACGATCCCCTTTGATCGGAATTCCCATCACCCCTTTTTGTCACGATCCCTTTTGATCGATATTCGCCCCTCCCACTTTTCCCCCTTCTCTTCTTCCTAAAAAGAAAAGCTCTACTTTGTATTTTGTCCCTTTTGTGTTTAGACCTGCGTGGCCAATAAATCTATCTATCTATCTATCTATCTATCTATCTATCTATCTATCTATCTATCTATCTATCTATCTATCTATCTATCTATCTATCCATCTCTTTCTCTCTGTATATATGTCTGTATGTATACAAGCCCACAAAAGTAAATGTTCGTACGTAGAATATAAACTTACTTATACGTAAGCAAAGGCAGATGTAAATTTTTCTACGTTATGCCAACTCCTGCTAAATTACTTTTGATTGATTGATTGATTCCAGTTTCAGCTCATGAGCTGTGGCCATGCTGGGGCACCGCCATTTTGTGTATATATACACTTTGTGTATATATACACACGAAAATATATACATATATACCGCACACAAAAATGCTTATATTTATATATACACAGACACATATACATAGATAGACTTATATACATAAAAAATCTTTAATGAGAAGTGGTTCACATAAACGAGGCAAATTTCGTGTATATATCTATAGAGTGATTGGGATATATTTACTATGAGGCGCTTGATTGAAATGAGTCAATAACGCAAGAAACAACAAACAAACCATAAACATAAAATTTTAAATCAAATATACGCAAATGAAAGCCTACATATGTCAATAGCAATTATTATTGCAGTGAAGTGATGCTTTACGTTCACAAGTTTCAACATAGAATGAGGTATTTATTATTCTCAAAAGTTTTTTATAAAATGAAAAAAAAGGTAGAGGGAAGATTGTATTCGTAAACAGTTTGAGTGCTTGTTTCTCTGGAGAGAATGATGTAGATGCCTCTGATGAGACCCCAATAAGGTTCGAAAATCGATTAAGGTTGTTCATAATTTTATCAGTCTGCTGAGAAATGGCTAAAATTTGCTGTTTATAATTACACCATATGTTACATACATACATTCATATATGCATACATGCATACATACATACATAGTTTTTCTATTTAGTGTTATTTCACTATTTTATATAAAACCGTATAGATAGATGGATACATAGATAGATAGATAGATAGGCACATGATGGTCTTCTTTCAGTTCCCGTTAACGAAATACATACATACATACATACATACATACATACATACATACATGCATACATAATGGTGGCAGTTGTGATCAGTTCAATAATCGGACGTTTGTAATTACTGCTTATATGAAGGCAACATATTTCTACACAAATGTTATAAACATTACATATATTGCAGCATATCTATATTAACGATATATCTTAACACATTTATGTAAACACAGCATTCTAACGATACACAAACAAAGAAATAAGTCAACATTGTAAAACAGTTTACAAAAAAGATCAACACCACTCAACGTGTACGTTTAAATGTAATTGTAGCATTAAAAACAACCAGGAAGAAAATATTACCCAAGTTGTGAACAACGTAAAATTTAATTCTGACAAAATTTTGTCGAACCTTTTAAGGAAGATCGTTGTCTATTTTTGAAAAACAAATATAAATATCAGTGAATAAACAACAAATTTCATAGCCAAACGTGTAAGTCACCTTCGACCAAATCAGAACTACAATCACTGCATACAATGAACCTACTGAGCTAAAGATTTATATGAAGCATAAATACAATCTGAACCCCAAAATTTCGGTTTTATGCAAAGGCTAAAATATTTGCGGAACTCAAAACATCCCAAATTAGATATTTTCCCTAAAACATTTAAATCATTAGATGTAAGTTGATACATCTAACGGAAGCAGTTGATTCTAAGCCAGCCATTGAAGATAACCATCCCATTTCCAATGATGGATAGACGCAATGGTCAGCCAAATCTAGCAGTAAGCAACACACCAACAATGTGAGCTGAATTCCATACCTGTACTGTACAAACAGAACACCAAAAACTTGTGAACGCCTTACTAGACTACTTAGTCTAGGGTAGTGTGTTTCAACAATTTGAATGACAAGCCACACAACACCAACATAAGTAAAACACCCCAGTAAATTAGAATTAGAAGCAATGAACGAAATAGCAAGCAAATATCTGAAGGTTACACAGTCCAGAGGTATGAAAGCAACATACGAAACCGTTAACCTTTTGATTTATGTCACAGCAATTACATTAGTGAGGGTCTTTGCATGTACGTGAGACATGGTGCTTCCACATTTTTGAGCCTGCAACCAACATTGGCACTTGATATCTTGCTCTGTCTTGTCTCTGGATCATGTCAAAAGGATGGACAAGGTTTGTGAGGTGTTATGCAAGCCTTATTGGACCTAAATTTTATTTCAGAATTGATGGGGCTCATATGAAGACTCATATGGTCATTGAATGCGACAACTGATGAAGGGTTCTTTCTCTGTGTTTACTTGTCCTGTTATCCATTTTTCTCTCGTTTGTTTACCTATTTCATGTTATTTGCACCGTTGGTGACGTCCTGTAATCATATGTATATTATATATTATTTAGTATTTAACTGAACGCGACGCATCCATTACCAAGCAAGTTTATCTTCACCTTTTTGATGCGACTCTCTACTCTATACTGTTCTATTCCTCTTTCCTTCTCTAATCTATTTTCTCCTCTCTCTCCTTCACCGTTTTCTACGTCTCTCTATCGCTCTCTCTTCCTCTTTCCCCCTCTCTCTCTTTCGATGCACATATGCGACCATCGTCCATCTTTCTGTTCCTGCACAGACGTTTAAAAGAACGTAGTGTTTCTCTCTCTCTCTCTCTCTCTCTCTCTCTCTCTCTCTCTCTCCTTTTATCTTTTCTCATTAAAAAAATGTTTCTGCCAGCGTTCTCTATTTCCCACTCATTCTGGTCTAACGACCCAACATGCTTGTTTTCGTTCGGTTTCCTTGTATGTCACCACTGTCATTTTTGTTCCCAACTTTGACCCTCTATAAATCCTAAATTTTATTTTAGAACCTATGGGAGCAACTGTCTTTCAATACTCATATTGTCGTTAAATGCTCGAAAGGAAGAATAGATTACACAGTCGACAACTGATGAAGGGTCCTTTCTCTGTGCTTACTTGTCCTGTTCTCGTTGTTCACGTACTTCATTCTTTTTCTGTCTCGTTTGTTTACTTTTTTAATGTTATTTTGCACCGTTTGTGATGTCCTGTACCCATATATGTTTGTATGTATGAATGTATATATATATATATATATATACATATATATATACACACATTATACATTATTTATTATATATATATTATGTATTACTTATCATATATATATATATATATAAATATATATAAACACATATGTATACACACTCTTGTTCATACAATATCCCTCTAGGCTACCGGGAGGAGTAGGATTGCTAGAATCTCGGCAGAACAAAAGTAACACCTGTCAAAAGAACGGATGAACCCAGCGTGCGGCAATCACTCCGAAGCAAAGATTAAAGTAAGTGAGTGTTCACTTGGAAAATTTCCAGAAGTGAAATTCATAGCAAGTTGCATCCTGTCTAGTAAAACGAGAGTAAAGCTGTTCGAAAATCTCAAACACGTTTCCATGAGGTTTAATGTGTCACATGACAGTTACATATTTTGTGTATTTAGTTTGACATCTGTGATACACTGAGGCATAAAATATATAGAGAATACCAAACGAATTCCCTATGGATAATGTATTTATTACAACAAGTGGCTTGTAAACGTATCTAACGAGCGAAAGCAAGTTAGATACGTTTACAAGCCACGAATTGTAATAAATACGGTATCCATAGGGAATGAGTTTGGTATTTTATTTATTACACACAAATAAACGACCATATTTTATTAACCCAATAACTAAATTCTTCACGTTTAGTTGTAACTTATGAATGACAAAAGTAGTGCCGTCACCGTGACTTCGGGTCATCATCATGGATTGACCAGTCAGAAGCAGCGCTGTCACCGTGACCTCGGGTCATCACCATGAATTGATCAATCAGAAGCAGCGCTGTCACCATGACCTCGGGTCATCACCATGGATTGACCAATCAGAAGCAGCGCTCGCAGTATCTGACATATGTTAGATCTCAAAGTGTTCTCACTCACATGTGTGTAATAAGTTATGTTAAGACGAACGCCAGCCCT
>NC_043004.1:57931150-57961150 GCF_006345805.1 Octopus sinensis | reverse complement strand
CAATGATAATTCTAGAGAAAATATATGATCGACGAAATAAGTATCCCTGTACTGATTTTACTGCGATAATATAACTGGATTAATTTATTGACTTATATCCATGTCTAGGCGCAGGAGTGGCTGTGTGGTAAGTAGCTTGCCAACCAACCACATGGTTCCGGGTTCAGTCCCACTGCGTGGCTTCTTGGGCAAGTGTCTTCTGCTATAGCCCCGGGCCGACCAATGCCTTGTGAGTGGATTTCGTAGACGGAAACTGAAAGAAGCCTGTCGTATATATGTATATATATATATATATGTGTGTGTGTTTGTGTGTCTGTGTTTGTTCCCCTAGCATTGCTTGACAACCAATGCTGGTGTGTTTACGTCCCCGTCACTTAGCGGTTCGGCAAAAAGAGACCGATAGAACAAGTACTGAGCTTACAAAAGAATAAGTCCCGGGGTCGTGTTGCTCGATTAAAGGTGTTGCTCCAGCATGGCCGCAGTCAAATGACTGAAACAAGTAAAAGAGTAAAAGAGTCAAAGAGTAAAAGAGTCAAAGAGTAAAAGAGTAAAAGAGTCAAAGAGTCAAAGAGTAAAAGAGTAAAAGAGTCAAAGAGTCAAAGAGTCAAAGAGTAAAAGAGTAAAAGAGTCAAAGAGTCAAAGAGTCAAAGAGTAAAAGAGTAAAAGAGTCAAAGAGTAAAAGAGTAAAAGAGTAAAAGAGTAAAGAGTAAAGAGTATGTCTCGTTTGTTCCTAGTTGAACAACAGGTGTTTCAGCTGGTGCAGGTTAAAATTTGAAAAGGTGAACATTTCAGTAAAAAGCAAAAACAAAACCCTCGACATGGTGTAAATTTCAACCCCCTTGGTATAGGTATCACAAATTACATGTAATAATATAAACTTGTTAATAATAATAAATTTCGAGAAAAAGACGGACCTAAAATATATAAATATTAACTTAAAATTTTGGCACAAGGCCAGAAATTTTGGGGTATAGAGGAGTAAGGTGATTACTGGTACTTATTTTATCGACTCTGAAAGATGAAGGACAAGGTCGACCTCACCTTAATTTGAACACAGAACATGGAGACAGATGAAATACACTAAGCATTTATTCATTCGTCATAACGATTCTGCCAGCTCGCCGCATTGAAATATATAAATATTGTTACACTTATACATATAGATGTAGTGCATTGATAAGCTTGATGCTTACACACGAACCAATGCATAAACACGTAATAAACAGATAATAGACCAGTTTATAACGTATTTATACTTATATGCCATATTGAAGAGAAATGCAAATATACGTAAAGAAGGATATAAAGCAAGATGTGAGAATGAGTCTGGAATGTAAAAAAATTCGTAATAGTTCAGATGTAGATAGATACACTCCCAGATACACACACACACACACACACACGCGCAGACGTATAAATATATGTGCGCGAGCGTGTGCAATGTGTGTAAATCTTTATTTAACTCGTTCGTGTGCACATGGACGCAGAATGACCTTCGCTGTGGAATTTATCTCGAGAGAAAAAATTCCCATAGGCAGTGTGTGTGACATCTCATCAATGGATTATGAATGATTTCATGTGTTTCTGCGTCGTTATGCTCCATCAGCTACGGGCACCGAAATCCGTCGTTCATAGCCCACTAAGAAACAGGTGTTCTTAATTTTAAACAGTAAATGGTACATTTGCCAATGTATGCCAAACATACACAAGCTTGATACAACTAGAGGCGCACGAAGTAGTGTTGATTGAAATATGAGTGTTACAATTATATTTAACACGTTCGTGTACACTCGGATATGGAAAGACCTTCACTGCGGAATTTGTCCTCGAGGAGAAGTGAAAAGATACCACTAGGCTATGAATGATGCTATCGGACCCGAGGACACATGCATTTCTGCGTCGTAACATTTCTTAAGTGATGGATTTCGAATCGGTCTTTCATAGCTCATTAAGAAAAATCCATTTTTATATTTAAACAGCAAACAGGACATTTGTTGACTTGTGCAAAGCTTGGTTAAACACACGCGTATATAAAACCATATGGAGACATTTATATCTCTCTTTGACTCTTTTACTCTTTTACTTGTTTCAGTCATTTGACTGTGGCCATGCTGGAGCACCGACTTTAGTCGAGCAAATCGACCCCGGGACTTATTCTTTTGTAAGCCCAGTACTTATTCTATCGGTCTCTTTTGCCGAACCGCTAAGTGACGGGGACGTAAACACACCAGCATCGGTTGTCAAGCAATGCTAGGGGGACAAACACACACACACAAACACATACACACATATACATATATACGACAGGCTTCTTTCAGTTTCCGTCTACCAAATCCACTCACAAGGCATTGGTCGGCCTGGGGCTATAGTAGAAGACACTTGCCCAAGATGCCACGCAGTGGGACTGAACCCGGAACCATGTGGTTGGTTAGCAAGCTACTTATCACACAGTCACTCCTGCGCCTATATAAATAAATATACCACACACACACACACACACACATGTAGATGCCGAAACAACTTGGCTGAGGAAGTGTTGGTGTGCAAAATGGGTCTATGAAAATGATTTATCGAATTATTTTATAAATGAATTCTCTTCTTTTCCTTCTTTGGCTTTTTGGTTACTACGAATGATTTTAGCGGATGCGGAGACTTATAATGTATGTAATGCATCTGCAGACTGAGACATTTATTTGTCTATAAGTGTGTTTGCGAATGTGAGCATATATAGGTGCCTGTATATGTGTATGCATTTGTATATGTTTGCTCCTGTTTGAATACCGAGTTGGGAGGTGGTAAGTTGTTTACAACAACACCAGTATTTTCTCGACCTTGAAAGGATGAAAGGCAAAGTCGCCTCGGCGTCATTTGAACACAGAATGTAAGGAGTCGGAAAAATGCCTCCAATGGTGCAACTCTGCTAGCTAGACGCCTTATGGTTTCAAATTATGGCAAAAAGTCAGCGATTTTGGGGGGAAGGGTAAGTCCATACTATCGACTACATACTTAAATGGTACTTTATTTTATCGACTTAGGAAGGATGAAAGGTAAAGTTGACCTAGAGGAATTCGAATCTAGAATGCTGGAGAATAACATTTGGCATTTTGCCAAACTGCTAAAAATTCTGCTAGCTGGGAACAAATTGTATTAACAATAAATGTCGATGTACGCATATAAACGTAAAGCGCAATATACGGAAATGTTATTTCATGACAAAAAGACATTGAATCAGTGAATCCAAGACGATACTTTCATTTTAAATAGTGAATTCCGTTCCATGAAGGCCTATAATATTAAACCTTACACGAGAGTTAGATTTTGTGATTTTATTTAAATCCCTAGAACTAGTTATCTTATCTCACCTCACGTAAAATATGCTAGAAGAGCATATTTGGACGAACAATAATATGAAATACAGTCGAAGCATATCGGGATAAGATAATTAGGAGAATTCTTTGACAAAACATGTAAGCAAACACAGACGCATCGACATATATATAACTATATGTATATATACATACATCGGTGTATGTTTATGTCTACATCTATATATATATATATATATATTATATATATATATATATATATATATATAGATATAGATATATACAAAGATATAAATACACACACTCACATATATATATAAACATATTTACATATATATATATTAGTATATATGTGTATGCATATATATATATATATATATATATATATATATATATATATATATATATATATATATATATATATATATATATATAATAAAGTTGAGTTGTGGGGTATCGCACGAGTGGAATTATATACGAAAGAAGGTTTGAAAATGCAATTTAAAAGATGTTTATTTACTTAACCGGTTTCACTCTTTGGAAAAAGATTGTCAAAAGTAACATAGAATATTATGAATTCAAAAAAGTTTTTACCAAAGACTGTATACATGTAATGTGACAATTTGCAACAACCAATAATTAACGCAACCAAAACTTCCAATGATATATTTGTTTTATTCTTTTCTGCCCCTTTTTTTCAAATATTCTCATCACACTGATGAACTTCTTTATGCCCTTAACATGTCCCTGTTACCAGAGACTATATATATACATGTAATGTGGCAATTATGTAAAAAACTTTTTTGAATTCATAATATTCTATGTTACTTTTGACAATCTTTTTCCAAAGAGTGAAACCGGTTAAGTAAATAAACATCTATTAAATTGCATTTTCAAACCTTCTTTCGTATATATATATATATATATATATAACGGGAAGCTTTATGAAAATAAACAAAAGACGAAGGCAGGTGGAGTACAAACAAACAATTGTATTAGTACGGCGCTCAGGAATATAAATAAAACAAGTCTTTTACGTTTCGAGCCTACTCTCTTCAACAGAAAGATACACAGAAAAGAAACACGGAGAGAAACAAGGAGAGAAAAAATGCGGATATATATATATATCCCTCTTTAAATTCAGAGAAAATGCAACCTATAACCAGCGCATTAGCAGAATCATATTTTATCACAAAGTATAATCCGCTTTTGAATGCGTCCACCACAAATGACACTTCTACAACGGCCTTAGAGTAATACCCATGCAAATAACTATTCCACAATTTAATTGTTTTTCATTCTTTGAAAAGTTGAAAATGTCGCAAAGTCTGAAACCGGTACTAAAATGTTCTTGATGATTAAATTATTATAGCATTTTCTACCTTGTCTTATTTTCCTTATATATATATATAGAATGGTTGTATACTGTCAATCTAACAAGAACGTGACAGTAGGGGGTACACCACCGCTGTATAGCCCTAGGAAGCATCGAACGCCTCCTGATAGCTTTGACACATTTTTTCCCTGTGTCCTTATATACATATACGAAGGGGAGACAAACACCCCCGGCCGCCGGAACTGCATCTAGGGACACGTGTTTCAGGATCGTTGTCCTTCATCGGCCTAGAGTAGCAGACACCGGTCAGCTGGTGATATTTGCCTCGACTTCGTAATTGTATATATGTAAACTCAGTGAAGTCTATTCACTGATTATCAAAATAAGAAATATTGAATTTCTAAATCTCTCGTAGAGACATGTACGGTGGTGGGGCGATAGAATGGTTGTATACTGTCAATCTAACAAGAACGTGACAGTAGGGGGTACACCACCGCTGTATAGCCCTAGGAAGCATCGGTGAACCTCTTACCACACTGCCACGCAAACACAAACGTAAGCACACATGTACGCACGCTTGCGCGCACACGCACACACGTTTGTTATATCATATTGGAATAAGAAAACCAACGTGTTGTATTCAAATTCACAAGATGCGTATCGTTACTTCTCTGAACTATAAGCTGAATTCTACATTCAGTGTTATCCCTAGCTTTCTGAAAGATATTTCGTGATAGATCAATGGAACAAGCTATCAACGATAGGATGTCACTTCTCCAGGTGAAGATTTCTCATCTCTCACGTCCACAAACATGTCATATATTTTATATCAAACTGATATAAAATAATAATAAAACTGAATAAAACTGTGAGTGTGAGTGTGTGTGTTTGTTTGCGTGTGTATGTGTGTGTGTGTGTGTGTGTGTGTGTGTGTGTGAATGTGTGCGTGTGTGTGCGTGCGTTTCTCTGAATGTGTGTGCATGTGTGTATGTAAACACCTCTGACTAGAACCCAATAAGGTCCGAAAATGCTCACCATTTTTTTTCAGTCTACGGAGATACAGTTTAGTTTGCTCTGTTTGTCTATCGCAGGTTAGATATATTACACAGGTTAGATATTACGGAGATGTACTCGCATAGCAAGTAATTTGATCTGAGATCGTGTGCTGAAACGAAAACAATTGCAGCGTGGAAGGTGTTTGTAAGCCATTTAAGAAACACACAAAAGCCGTTCGATTCACTTCAGCATTTAAGTTTAATTTGTCAAAATATTTTCGTCGCTATAAGAACGCGACCTCTTCACTGACAAAAATCCGTGCTGCATCACAGATGCAGCACGGATTTTTGTCAGTGAACAGGTCGCGGATTTTAGTGACGAAAATATTTTGACAAATTAAACTTAAATGTTGAAGTGAATCGAACGGCTTTTGTGTGTTTCTTAAATGGCTTACAAACACCTTCCACGCTGCAATTGTTTTCGACAGGTTAGATATATATTACATATAGATAAATATATATTACATATATAGATATATATTACACCGGTTGGATATATTACGTAATACCCTGATATTGAGATCTCCGTTGACGGGTTTCTGGTATTAAAGTGTTTAACACTTACGATATGCAAATTAGTAATTCCATTTCTCTGTAGCTACTGGGTTTGTTGAGTATATAAACAGATTAGCTGCCTATCTCCCGGTTTTTCACAAGATGATGTTGATACCATTGATGAGAACCCATAAGATTATAAACTCGATTAACACTGCTCATGGTTTTTTTCTCCCATCTAATGAGAAATAGTTAAATTTACCCTGTTTATATATCTACTTTATAGGTTACATACATACCTGTGTTTCTTTGTGTGTTCAAATGTGTGTAAATTGCTGAATAGTATCTCAAGGCAACTCAATCAATTTTGCCAGCAAGAAAATAGGTAGCTCACAAAGTCACCAAAGAATTATTGAAGATTAATAGTAACAAAGCCACGACTAAAATATTTAAAGGCGAACTTGTCTACCGATCTAAATTACCTTCATTATTAATTACTGTTTTACATTTGAAAGATGCGAGAGCTTCAATTAAGTATAAAAGACATAAATGTTTGAAACATCTAATTCTGTTACGTATTGAATATTAATTATACTTTGTCTTTCTCGTCTAAGATTTTCGTGTCAAGAACATGAACGTGTGTTTGTGTGGCTGGTGGTAGCGGTGTTGTGTGTCTGCCTTTCTTTCTATCTATCTATCTATCTATCTATCTATCTATCTATCTATCTATCTATCTATCTATTATCTATCTATCTATACATACATACATACATACATATATACATACATATATACATACATCACAATAATATGCCCGAAGATAATCATTACTGGTATCTGATTGTTGGAAATTTAACCTTATTCCGTTATATTGAGTGCTTCCTCGATATCTGCCAGAAGTTTTTACGCCATTTTTCTTTTATATATATATATATATATATATATATATATATATGTGTGTGCGCGTGTATGTGTGACCGTGTGTGTGAGTTTATGTATATGTGTATTTATATATATATGTGCTTGGTATAGGTATGACTGTATTACGCCAACAGCGTGAACATACTATAGTAACGATATCGTTTATCGCAATTATATGGTGTATGTTGATATACGTGTGTATGTGTGCATTTGTGTATGTCTGTGGTTATGTGTGTGTGTATGTGCGCGCGCGTATGTGTGTCTGTGTGTGTAAGTATATCTGTTAGTATTTATGCATGCACGTGTGTATATGTATAGCTGAAATAAGTGTGAGAGATGCTTTGCCTCAAGCTGGAATTGCAGGAGCTATTGCCTAAAACTGCCTTATTTTTAAATAAGAGCGTTGTAGTTCGCTTGAAGCATTAGACTTTCAACATCTTCGTCAAAGTAACAGGCATTTCACCCCTTAGCTGCTACGTTTTTTCTTCTTCGAGTGTGGCTACAAAGGCTGAACTGAATTAGTTTTTTGCCTGCAGAAAGATTTTTATATCTAATGTCTCTTCTCAGCCGCACACAGCTTGAGCTGATTTGAACTGTCATATGTATCTTCTAAACGGCTTTCTTCAGCTTCCACTGTTCAAAGTTGTGTTCTGAAAAAAGTAGCGCACTGAACGTGTGAGGGAACCGCGGCAGCCAACTTCAGTGAGGAATAAAGTTGCCAGTCATTTTTGACAAGAATCACATCTATAAAACCCTAGTATCTGACTTCCATAAATGGTGAAACATCTCAAGTCTGTCCTCCTAGAGTACTATATGTGCAACCGTGCGATAAAAGTCAGGTGATCTTTTTTCAATCTACGGATATAAAGATTGATTGGGCATATCTGTGTGTCAACTAGATAGGTTTACATATATCATAGCTTGATTCTGTGTGCACTGGGTCACTCATTGACAGGCTTCTAACATTGGTTTCAAATTTTGGCTCAAGGCCAGCAACTTGACCCCAGTGCTCAACTAGCACTCATTTTATCGACTGCGAAAGGATTAGAGACAAAGTCGACTTCAGTGGCATTTGATCTCAGAACGTAAAGTCGGATGAAATGCCCGATAAGTAGTTTTTCCGGTACAGTAATGATTCCGCCAGGTCGCCGGCCTACAAGCCTCTAAAATTGGTTTCAAATTTTGGCACAAGGCAACAATTTCAAGGGAAGGAGCTCAGTCAATTATATCGACCCAAAGCTTGACCGGTACTAATTTTATCTACCCTGAGAAAAGCAAAGTCAACTTCGACGGAATTTGAACACAAAACTGAAAGAAGAACGAAATGCCGCTAAGCTCGACATGCTAACGATTCTACCAGCTCACCGTCTTACAGGCCTCTCTATTAAATAGAGTGATAATAATTTATTTATTTATTTATCTATGCGCCCTTTTCAGCCTATCCAGGTTCATGGGCCTGTTTTCCCGGTTTCTGTGGCGTATGTGTTCACCCCAGCAGGACGGGACGCCAGTCCATCGCAACGTTACTCAAGAAACAGGAAGAAAGAGTGAGAGAAAGAGAAAGTTGGGGCGAAAGAGTACAACAGAGGTCGCCACCACCCCTGCCGTAGCCTTGTGGAGCTTTAGGTATTTTCGCTCAATAAACACACACAGCGCCCGGTCTGGGAATCGAAACCGCCATCCTCCGACCGCGAGTCCGCTGCCCTAACAACTAGCGCTTCCACGTTAATAATTTATAGTATGCAAATTTGTAGCTCCAGTTTTTTGAAGCTACTGCTTGGAAACTTGTTTTTCTGGGATTATTCGATGACGTAGACACCTATGATTAGATTTCAGCAAGCGTCAAAAATCGAATAAGACCGGTCATTATAATTAACTTTTGGCATTAATAATGCTTTCGTTGCTAATAATTAACTTTTAATAAGTCTGCCGGCTATTTGCGACATCAGTATCTGAAAAAAAAAAAAGCTGATATCCTACATATGATAGGAATAAGATCTGACTGGCATGCGGTGCTTCCCTCTGATTAAGTCCAATAGATCGAAATCACGTGATATGAGAATTCTGGCGCCCGCGTCAGGTGAATTCAGTCTGCTACGATCTATGTGTGTGTTTATATGCACCAAGGTCCTATATGAGGAGATCTCTCAATGCCAAAACACAGTATTCGGTGTTCTAAACAGGCATTCATGCTAAGCCGATATAATAATTACTTTTGGTATTAATACTAATTCCTGGGTACTACTACTACTACTACTACTACTAATAATAATAATAATAAAGCATACAATGAGCTTCTCTGCCCTAGGTGTACGGAAAACACTCGGCGAGAAACGGAAGAAAATTTGAAGAAAAAAAAAAAAAAATAATAATAATAATAATTATATATATATATATGTTTATAAGCATATTTTATATATTATACAGCAAACACATATATAATTATATGTAATATATTTTATGTACAGCATTTTGTAACATTTAAGACACTCGAAGAAAGATACTTGGGTAAAGTTACTGCAAGTTGTCACGTACTTTATATGTATACTGTATACCAAATATTCATATCTCAAAAATGTATTGTTATATATATATATATAATATATATATATATATATATATAGAAATGGTAGAAGACTGATTGTCCCTCTTAGCGTATGGCGTGTATGTAGAATGCCTCCTGGCATGTATGTATAATGCCCTCTATATATAATATATATATATATATATATATATATATACACACACACATGTACATATATAAATACGCAAACACATAATATCATTACATTTTGGGGATGCCGATATTTTCATATCATATTTGCATTTATTTAACATGTAATTTTCAATAATATGGATTACATGGAAAAGAATAAATTGATGCTAATAGTTGTAGGGTTACACGCTGATGATGTCTCACAATATGAAACAAAAACGATGAAAAATTTAACTGGAGAATAGGAATAATGCTGTTGTAGCTGTGTAACTCTGGCAACTCTGATTTACCAAAGCAATACGGATGTGTCTGTCCTATATCTTTTCAAAACGGCGAAGTGTGATACCTATATACATACAGGAGTGGCTGTGTGGTAAGTAGCTTGTCTACCAGCCACATGGTTCCAGGTTCAGTCCCACTGCGTGGCACCTTGGGCAAGTGTCTTCTACTATAGCCTCGGGCCGACCAAAGCCTTGTGAGTGGATTTGGTAGACGGAAACTGAAAGAAGCCCGTCGTATATATGTATGTATATATATATATATATATATAATATATAATATATATATATATATATATATATATGCGTGTGTGTGTTTGTGTGAGTGTGTTTGTCCCCCTAGCATTGCTTGACAACCGATGCTGGTGTGTTTATGTCCCCGTTACTTAGCGGTTCGGCAAAAGAGACCGATAGAATAAGTACTGGGTTTACAAAAGAATAAGTCCCGGGGTCGAGTTGCTCGATTAAAGGCGGTGCTCCAGCATGGCCGTAGTCAAATGACTGAAACAAGTAAAAGAATAAAAGAATAAAAGAAAGAACATACATACACATACATAGTTATACATACATATTTATACATATATACGTACATGTATATCAATATATGAATATATCTTTTTATACACATGGTCTGATCAATAAATATCTGGACTGTTGCTATAGTAACGAAGCTAAAACACGCTGGGTAAAGCCGTTTGGCTCAGACTAACCTTGAACTCTGCTGTGCATGCGTACTAAGTTTTAATGTTCTAACTCACTCCCGCTGTTCACAACAGTGCTTGGAAGGAAGGTGTGTAGCGTGTGAACGTCACATTGACTATGACAAAGTTGTTGTGGCGATACCTGCTCCGAGGCCTGCGCAAAGTGGCAGAACATGTATGGAGGGGAGTATACGAGTCGCACATAAAAGTATGGCGAAAAAATGTCGATATTGCCGAACATTCTGGAAGACCCGCAATCGGCAGAACTGAGAAAAACATCGCAAATGTGCGTGCAGCTGTGAGGGAAATCGTCGGATGACCATTCGTGAGTTATCAGAGGATGTGCAGATTAGTTAAGATGTAGTTCAGTCCATTATCACTGAAGATTTAGCTTAGAGACGCGTGTTTGCCAAGTTTGTGCCAAAACTACTTTCAGCTGGCCAAAATGACACTTGGGTCTCCTTTATTGGGTTGAGAACGATGAAAACATTTCGAAAACTTTTCGTAGGCCTCTGAGCAGGTATCGCCAAGGTTTTGGCAAAAATTGATGGAGATTCTCTGATCAATGTCCTCTGTCATGTTCAATGCGACGATCGCACACTACACACCTTCCTTCCAAGCACTTTTGTAAACAGTGGAAGTGAGCTAGGGCGTTAAACCTAGTGCGCATGCAGAGAAGAGTTCAAGATCAATCTGTGCCAAGCGGCTTCACTCTCCATGCTTTTGGTTCGTTACTATAGCAACAATCCCGATAATTACTGATCAGATCATATATCTTTATATATAAAAGTGAGGTCTGTGTGCTGTCTGTCTCCTACGATTTAGATTCCTAACTACTCCCACATTTTGCGGTGCAGTTTAACCAAAACCGGGTATCTTATAGTCGTGATTCATATCGAGCCCTTCTGGGTATTAGCACGCGTCTACGATGAGTCTACGATTAAAAAAAAAATTACCATCATTTTTTTCCATTTTAATGCATTTTTTCGCGATTATATTAGGGAAATAACTCTCTAAAAATGTCTACGATGAGTCAACAATTAAAAAAAAAATTACCATAATTTTTTTTCCATTTTGAATGCATTTTTTTGCTATTTTTGGCTATAACTCTCTAAAAATGCTTATATAGTTATTTCCCTTACAAACCCGAGCAACGCCGGGCGATACTGCTAGTGTATATATATATTTATACACACACACACATAATACATATAGATATATGAATATTATATACTTATATAGATATACATACAGATATACATCCATATACATATGCTTTTATATGTTTATATGTCTGGTTGTCTGTCGGTCTGTGCGTAAACATGTATTTATGTAATCTTATCGAGTATGATAGGTCTGAGAATATGTTGACTGCACGAGAGAAGAATGCTTACTCTATAAGAAAGAGCTGATAATCTTTGCAGGAATAATACATGCACACACACACACACACACACACACACAACACACACACATACATATATATAAATATAAAGTATATAAGTGAATATAAGTATGTTTTGCTTATGTGGTCTGTCTGCTTTCAAAACTATCAGTTATCTTTAAAGAGTAAGCATTTTCAATCAATATGCTTAAAACTTAAGCTACCGTGCCTGATAAGGTTAAAGTTGTATGCACATAGACGCTTAATACGTACAGACAGACAAATAGACAGAGACAGACAGCCACATCGATGCGAGAAACACACACATGTACATGTGTTTTACGTCGCTACACACACACACACACAACACACACACACACACACACACACATATATATTAATAAAAATAATAATATTACTATCCAGTAAGCATAAAACACCATAAAAGGCATAATCTATATATATAAAGCTGAAGTTGTCTGTTTGTGGCAGGTTTGGTAGCCTTCAACTAACACTATCTCCTCCGAGACACTGCGAAGCAAGTTGAGCAAAATTGAGGGTATGATAGAAGAAGGCTTGCTCTTCATTCCCTAGAAGATAAAATTCAAATCGGACCATGTTAAGGCCAAAAATTATTTACATCAAAAAGGCGCTTTTTTTCTATGAAATTCCCTATTTTTCACGATTTTTTGACTGCCGTGGCGCCATTTTTCGGTGTATTTCAAACAGAGCTTAAAGAGAATAACAAGCGACATAATGCAAAATTTTTACTTTTCAAAAATTCCAATTCTAATGGGTCGAAAAAAACCCGAGCAACGCCGGGCGATACTGCTAGTTATAAATACAAAGCGAATGTACACGAAATACGATCATTGCTAGAAATAGCAGCCGTTAAGTTATCAGCACTATGTAGAACATCACTGAATGTGTACATTAGGCTTTGTGTGTGTGTGTGTGTATGATTTATAAATGAGGGTGAAATAATTTGATATTAATTTAATAATACCATCAATTTAACACCAAGTGGCTTAGCACATAAAAACCAGGAATACAATACAAGTTTATATATAAATATGAGAGAGTGACCACTATGTGGTTAACACTAGTGCTAAAAATAGCTCCGTTACTGGTAACGGGGCTACCAGTAACGGAGCTATTTTTAGCATTAGAGTTAACCACATAGTGGTCACTCTCTCATATTTATATATATATATAATATATATATATATATATATATGTATGTATATAAAAAGAAAGAGAGAGAGAAAGAGTGAGAGAAAGGATGATATTATGCATTTAACACGTGTTTCTCAGTTATATTGAACCCATACATAAAAAAGTCTTCAGTCGATATGTGTGTATTTGAGTGTGTGCAAGTATGTGTGTGTGTTTATATGTTTGAGCGCTTGTGAATGTGTATGTCTATGAGTTAAGAGAATGATCAGTAGTTAGACAGAGATCAATACATTTTCAAACGGAACTTAAAATATTCGTTGTCGTAGGCTTCTTTAATGGCAGAGTGTTAATTTTATTGTGAATGCTGTTTGAGAGAATAGTGCTGAGTTCTGTCATCAAGAAATTTAGACACCTGCGAAGTAATAAAATTTATTTAAAAATTTGATTTCTCCTATTCACTATTAAATATTCACTCCTTAATTTCGTTGCTACCGCGTATACGTATCTGTCTAATTCTCACTTTTAATACGTATTATGTGTTATGACTATAGCATTAGAGCATTTTAGGTCATATTTCTAGCAATGTAGGTGTTTGTAACACCCTAGTCATGTTTAGTGACAATTATAGTTTTCTTTTTGGGTAAAATATTGAATACTGCTATATATATATACATATATATATATATATATATATATATTACATTATATAAAAGGGCTTAGTAAAATAAATTACTTTGCCGCATACTGAACTCATTAGAAATAGCAGCTATATATATACACATACATACATACTACATATCTATATATATATATATATATTAGGCGTAGGAGTGGCTGTGTGGTAAGTAGCTTGCTTACCAGCCACACGGTTCCGGGTTCAGTCCCACTGAGTGGCACCTTGGGCAAGTGTCTTCTACTATAGCCTCGGGCCAACCAAAGCCTTGTGAGTGGATTTGGTAGACGGAAATTGAAAGAATCCTGTCGTATATATGTATATATATATGTGTGTATATGTTTGTGTGTGTGTGTGTGTTTGTCCCCCCAACATCGTTTGACAACCAATGCTGGTGTGTTTACGTCACCGTAACTTAGCGGTTCGGCAAAAGAGACCGATAGAATAAGTACTAGGCTTACAGAGAATAAGTCCTGGGGTCAATTTGCTCGACTAAAAGGCGGTGCTCCAGCATGACCACAGTCGCATAACTGAAACAAGTAAAAGAGTATATATGTAAGTATGTATTCTATTTCTTTACTACCCACAAGAGGCTAAACACAGAGGGGACAAACAAGGACAGAAAAAACAGATTAAGTCGATTACATCGACCCCAGTGCGTAACTGGTACTTAATTTATCGACCCCGAAAGGATGAAAGGCAAAGTCGACCTCGGCGGAATTTGAACTCAGAACGTAACGGCAGTCGAAATACGGGTACGCATTTCGCTCGGCGTGCTAACGATTCGGCCAGCTCGCCGCCTTAAAATATGTAAGTATGTATTCGGCTCACAATCGTAAGCTTGTGAGTTCAATTCCCGGCGATACGCTGTGACCTTCAGCAGGACACTCTATTTCAATTTGCTTCAGTCCACTCCGCTGGCAAAACTGAGTTGTACCTGTATTCCAAAAGGGCCGGCTTGTCACATTCTGTATCACGCAGAATCTCCCTGAGAACTACGTTAAGGTTACACGTGTCTGTGGAGTACTCACCCACTTGCACGTTAATTTCACGAGCAGGCTGTTCCGTTGATCAGATCATTTGAGACCCTCGTCATCGTTAGCGACGGAGTGCCAGATATATACGAGTGTGTGTGTGTGTGTGTCCGCGCGCGCGCGCGCGCGTGTGTGTGTGAGTGTGTGCGTGTGTGCGTGTGTGTATGACTATGCTCTTAACCTTAAAGAAACATGAAAACCCATAATGTATCAATACTCGTTGACGCCTCAGTACACTGGACACTATATTACGCACACTTTACCTGATGCCTCTCCCCATTAACAAATCAAATTCAATCCCCATTGAATTTCGACATCATTTTAATCCAGGCGTGGATAACCCATGATTTGCTTAGTCCTCATTTATTCAAAGGCAAATATGAAATGCTTAAGACCAAAACAGTTTCCTTTTATTCTTTTACTTGTTTCAGTCGACCCCAAGAACTTATTCTTTGTAAGCCTAGTACTTATTCTGTCGGTCTCTTTAGCCGAGCCGCTTCGTTACTAGGACGTAAACACATCAACATCAGTTGCTAAGCAATGGTGGGGACCAGCACGGTCACACACACACACACACACACACACACACACACACACACACACTCACACACACACACACATATATATATATATATATAAATTCAGGGTGAATACTTGATAAGTGTAAGCATCTGTATATGCCAGCTAGTAGCAAAGGTGAGAGGGTATATGCATCAAATGAAATAAAAAACAGAACACAAAGGATGTCGCGGTACCCGTGTTTCAAACTTTATACAACAACCTATTCTTACATCAATGTATAATCGACATAACAGATGGTTTAAAGCTTTAAATATATATATATATATATACGCCGGGATTCTTTCAGTTTCCGTCTACCAAATCCACTCTCAAGACTTTGGTCTGCCCGAGGTTATAGTAGAAGACACTTGCTCAAGGTTCCACGCTGTGGAAATGAACCTGCAACCATGTGGTTGAGAAGCAAGCTTCTTACCAGACAACCACTCCAACAAAAATTACATTTCATACCCCATAAAGTATGAACGCTTGTCTTGGCATATTAATCATGAGTCAGAATACGTTCGAATTCATGACGTAGAATAACAGTGCTATTACAACCTACAAGCATTGACAATACTACCCATATTTTTATGTAATTCATTCTATCTTATTTATTATTAATACTGGTGCGGTTGCGTGAGAAATAAAATGGAATTACTTTGAATGCTTATATGCTGTCAACATCTATGATTCATATAACTATATCTGTTAAAGCTTTTAAAATCAATATTTTAGTGTGAGTACTACTAAACCCCTGTGCAATGACTCGTATTAATATATAATATATAAGAAGAGTGTTACCGGTAGTATTTTGTATTCTTCTTTGAAAAATGGACAGGTGAAATTTTTTTTCATTGACCTATATAGAAAGAGTGCGCTTATTATTAAGAAAGACTCTGTTACAATTTCTCTCTCTCTCTCTCTCTCTCTGTATATATATATATAGTCGCCATGATAGATTGTTAGCCACTACACACATATTTTTCTTTCCTTTTTTCTCTCTTTGTTTTTTCTGTGTCCCTTTCTGTAGAAGAGCGTAGGCTCGAAACGTAAAAGACTTTTTCTATTCCTGAGCGTTATACTAATACATCTGTTTGTTTCGTACACCACCTGTCTTCGTCTTTTGTTTTTTTCGTAAACTCTCCCTATATATATATATATATATATATATATATAACAATACTATAGTCAAAACTCCATTTTTAAGCATAAAGAATATGAAAAAATTTAAACGGAGTTTCCGTTTAAAATGGCTTTCATTTGGTAAGGTATCAAAAGGATCTTGTTGTTTTATTAAAAAAAGTACTTGAGAGCCATTAGTTTGAATCGGATACCTTGTCATTGTTTTATAATTCTATTAACACAAGTTATTACAGAAATGGTTACTTTTAAGCAGTTTACAATATTGATTTCATATATTCTATATATGTGGGAAAATGACATATACGTGATCCTTGTATAAGAATAAACGTGAATAAAGCTGTCTCCAAATGTATTAAACTTCATAAAAATATAGGAATGAATAGCAGAAAAGTTGAAGAAATTTTGCAAAACTTTGAAGCAGAATTTATTGATTTATTGTGACACTATAATATTTACTTGCTAAGCAAAGCGCGCATGCTCTAAGATGTTTATGAGCAGAAAGATGAAGCGAGCTCTTAGTAGTGGTTAAAGCTTATTCACTATGGAAGGACAGAACGAAACATCGGTTTCATGATTTGTTTACTTTTTATGAAGTTTAGTAGCGAAATCAAAGTTCTTAACTTGAAATTACTGGGACTGAATTAGCTTATGTTTCTTTTTACCTATATTACCTTACGAAAACGCAGCTGAAAAATACTCGCATGGTTCATTTTTCCAAATTGTTCTAATCTTTTAGATTAATTTCAAAAGATGCTTTCAGATTAAATGAAAAATATGTAAAACTTGTTTTGATGTGATACCAGTTAAAATTCCTGACAAATTCGACTTAGTTAATTTAAAACCGGATATCCAAATTTAATGGCTAATCCGTTTTGGAATTTCAAAACCGCTACGTAGATATCGAAAAGTATTCTGCTTTGCAAATTTATTCTTTATCTTTCTTTTTTTTTGCGCCTTACCTATGCGAATAAATTTGTTGTTTGAACATTCGATGCAAGAATGGCTTAAAAAGCTCGCTTTGTAACCCAGTGGTTTTGAGTTCGCTCCCACTTTGCAGTAACTTGGGCTAGTGTCTTCTGCTACAGTCCGGGTCGAATAATGCTTGTAAGTGAATTTGGTAGATGGAAATACAGCGAAAGCCGGCCATATATATATATATATATATATATATATATATATATATATATATGTGTGTGTGTGTGGTGTGTGTGTATGTGTGTGTGTGTTTGCGTTTGTTTGTCTCCCATCGCCGCTTGCCAGCCGGTATTGCTTTGTTCACCTCTCTTTAAATAAGCAGAATGGTAGAATAAGAGCCACACTTAAAAAAAAAAATGTAATGTGGTTGATTTGTTCGACTTGATCTTTCTACATACCACTACAGCATGGCCGGTGTTCAACTGATTGAAACAGGTAAAAGATAAACGATAAGATATTATAAATAATTATTGGCGCCATCTAACACCTCATAATTTTGCAAAGTAAAGTAGAACCAATCTTTTCATTAAGATGAAAGCTTTAAAGTTTCATTACATTCAAAACATATTTTGTAGCCACTTTGGTGCTTCTGTATTTAAAACATTTTTAACTATCTAATTAATTAATGTATCGAAATATTTTAATAAATGATGTTTCGTGTGATTGCGTGCATAGCTATGGTTTTCGAAAATTTAAGATTAATTACTTTTCTCTGCACATTGGAATTCTCAGATTCTTACACACTTGTAATAATAAAAAAGACAGAAGAAAAGGAACGATTCCGTTCTTAGGTTTTAATTATTAGCTTTCGCACAATACACATCATGCTCGAGTGGTTTTAGTTGAAGATGAGTTGATGGCATCGCGAAATTTCTTCTTTGCTATATAACACTAAAGAGCGGGGTGACCTTCGTCAAATATAATCCCATCATTTAAATCATCTGATATTTAGTTTGCTTGACTGTGTGGTTTCGAAGCTTGTTTGGCAAGCGCTTGGTTTTACGTTGAGTTCCACTGCGCAGCTCTTTGGGTAAAGTCTTCTGCCATCGCCCCGAGCCAACCAATGCTTTGTAAGTGAATTTGGTAGATGGAAACTGTGTGGAAACCCGTCGTATGTGTGTATGCATGTGTCTTTATGGTTGTACCTCCACCCTTTGTCAACCGGTGTTCGCTTGTTTACGTCCCTGTAACGTTGTGGTTCGGTAACAGAAAAGGACAGAATAAGGACCAGGATTTAAAAAAAAAATAATCACTGGGGGCAATTTTTTCGATTGAACCCTTCAAAGGGTAGGGTGACAGCATGGCCACAGTTCAATGAGTGGAACAGGGAAAAGATAACTGCTAAATGATATGTAAGTCGATAAATAAAATATAATGCGGCTAAACACACAATTGAAGAGATTCACAATTAATCCCGACATTCATATATGAGTACACTAACAATATACTCGCGTTAGCAACAAACGCACAGGCACACTATGCCTACGTGCAAATCGCCTAAGTATATAACATTTACAAAATGTATTTACATAAATTTGCTATGGAAGAGCACAGGAATCCAACTCTATTCATTGATTAAAAAGTGAGATCATTATTGCTAAAATTAATTTACGTTATAAAAAAAAAATTCTCAGAGGAAAATGCGCATTGATTATCTCACAACTTCACTGAAAAAAAATCTCAAAGAAACAAACAAAAGAACAAAAAGCACGTATATTTACGAAATGGATATTAAGGGTATGTTTACATTTATTACAAAAACCGAGGGAAATGATGTACAGAATAAATTTCCATGTTATATCAGCTGTAAGTTTTCAGTTGTCAAAATGAGTTATTGTAATTAAGGATGTTATTGGGTGAAATATAGTTTCCCTTTCTATAGAACTGCACAATTGGATATTCGCTTATGTATTGTCCTGTATTGTACGTTATGCATTATGGTTCAATCACCGTCAGTCAATAACATGTTTAAAAATTCTCGTGTTGTATTTTTTAGTTACTTCACTGTATAGTAACTCTATGGAGATTTTACTTATTAACCTCTTCAGAGGACAGAAGAAACAATGAAGTCTAAGAGGTGTGTAGGAAGAGGAGAAGGTGTAAGAGCGAGAGGGAGAGAGGGGTGTGAGGAGAGAAGAGGCGAGAGAGAAAGTAAAGTAGAGAGAATGAATATGTTTAACATGTTATATTCTTATATAGGAGAATTCCTAATTAGAATATGCAATCGCTCATAGACAAACAAAACAAACAAATAAAGATTGCATATTACATATGTGCGCACGTGTATATATATATATATATATATATATATGTGTGTGTGTGTGTGTGTGCTTAGTGGTTAGGGTGTCAGCATCATGATCGTAAGATTGTGGTTTCGATTCCTGGACCGGGCGAAGCGTTGTGTTCTTGAGCAAAACACTTCATTTCACGTTGCTCCAGTCCACTCAGCTGACAAAAATGAGTAACGCTGCGATGGACTGGCGTCCCGTCCAGCTGGGGAACACATACGCCGTTGAAACCGGGAAACCGGGTACATGACCCTGGCTAGGCTTTAAAAGGGCGCATTTATTTCAATGGCCCAGTGGTTAGGGCAGCGGACTCGCAGTTTCGATTCCCAGACCGGGCGTTGTGTGTGTTTATTGAGCGAAAACACCTAAAGCTCCACGAGGCTCCGACAGGGGGTAGTTTCTTCCTGTTTCTTGGGTAACGCTGCGATGGACTGGCGTCCTGTCCAACTGGGGGGGGGGCACATACGCCACAGAAACCGGAAAATCGGGCCCATGAGCTTGGCTAGGCTTGAAAATGGCGCATAAAAAATATATAAATGCATTTACGTTTGTATGAATATACATAGACTCATACATAAACACACGGATGCATCTATTCCTTTAACATTTCTAGTGAAAGCTGAACGTTTATCTGACACGTATAAAAATGTTTGCAATTGATAATATGATTGACTCAGATGTCAATATTTATTTCCAAATGTTAACACGTCATCCTGCACCAGGAGAAGAATGGTTGTCTGAAACCGGATATCTTGATTCTAGGGTGCGTAGGCTCCTGTGAATTCAGAACAGGTCAGCATCTACTGATCTATCTATTTTTCGATCTGTATCATACAAACATATACACACCCACACGTATATATATATATGTGTGTGTGTGTATTTGATTCTATGTATATTATTCTTTCTCTCTCTCTCTGTATATATATATATATATATATATATATATATTATATATATATATATATATATATATATATATATATATATATATATATAATATATATATGTGTGTGTGTGAGAGAGAGAGAGAGAGAGAGAGAGAAGAGAGAGAGAGAGAGAGAGAAGAGAGAGAGAGAGAGAGAGAGAGAGAAAGAGATGGAGAAAACCCTACAAATATACAGTGAACAGTTTCTGTCAAACACGCACATATCTGCTACGTGGTGGACAATATTTCTGAAAAAGAATATTTGTAATTTCACACACACACACACACACACACACACACACACACACACACACACACACACACACACATGATCAAGATGAACAACATCTCAAAGAAGCATTAGAGAAATCCTTAACTGGCTAGTTCAAAACCAAATCATGGTGTCCGTCTTGGTTTGAAAGAATAATATAGCAAATAATTCCGAAGATATCGAAGATATTTAAAAGAATGTAATATTCTCAAGCAGATTAAGAAAATACTTCGCCGAGAATTAAGTAACATACGATGAGTGTATTAGATTCTGTAGAAGAAAAATATCTGGAAAAGTTTTAAGTACAATAACCAAAGAACAAAAACCAAAAAATCTGAAAAATGGCGATAAAGTGAAATAATCTACACCCACAAAGCAAAAGAAAAATTGAACCATGTACTATAACAGGGATTAGCGGATATCATTGCTGAAGATGTAAAATAATAGACAGTGGAGAATAATAAATGGTAGACGCCTGGAAAAGAGAGATTTGGAAACGTCCAGGTAAAACACTCATACACGTGCGCGCACACGGGGATACACTCCTCGTAGACGTTAAGCTTTAATAAGATAATACGGATTCTACCCTGGTTACCAACTTGGATGACACAACAAAACATAAGATCCAAAAATTTGAAAGTGATTCTTGTAGTCATATGCTAAGTATATGGTTTCTTACTCTGTGTAAGACGGTGGTATTAATAATATAACTAAGATGCTGTAGTAAAGTCTTTAAACAAGCGCTTGAAGGATGTTATGATTTGCTTTACTCTTTTACTCTTTTACTTGTTTCAGTCATTTGACTGCGGCCATGCTGGAGCACCGCCTTTAATCGAGCAACTCGACCGCGGGACTTATTCTTTTGTAAGCCCAGTACTTATTCTATCGGTCTCTTTTGCCGAACCGCTAAGTGACGGGGACATAAACACACCAGCATCGGTTGTCAAGCAATGCTAGGGGACAAACACAGACACACAAACACCCACACGCATATATATATACGACGGGCTTCTTT
Organism: Octopus sinensis; assembly: GCF_006345805.1. NCBI lineage: Eukaryota > Metazoa > Mollusca > Cephalopoda > Octopoda > Octopodidae > Octopus > Octopus sinensis. Next base: position 57,938,874 of record NC_043004.1, on the reverse strand, counting down.
CAGTTTCCGTCTACCAAATCCACTCACAAGGCAATGGTTGGCCCGAAGCTATAGTAGAAGACACTCACCCAAGGTGCCACGCAGTGGGACTGAACCCGGAACCATGCGGTTGGTAGACAAGCTACTTACCACACAACCACTCCTGCGCCTATAATAAATAACTGTAATAAATAACTGTCTACTAAAATACTTCAGAGAGAAAAATGAGAATTTACATAATGCTAGCATTCCTGAAATGTAGTATTGTGTGTGTGTGTGTGTTTGTGTATGTGTATTATGTATATATGAAATACCAATCAAAGAGTTGTAATTACGGATGATTTATATCAGAAATCGAATATTCCGGGGAAGAAGGTTGTTATTATTTTCCACAGATAGGTTCAGCCCTAAATTCCACAGTTTAGTTTGGACAAAATCTTCAAGTTAATCTATAAGCATGACAAGAAACTTGACGCTGTTTCGAACATTTTCGATGCTAGAGTGAACTAAAAACAATCATAGATTAAACAAATAAGGAAACTGCGCCACCCCATCCCCATCAAAAGTTTAAGGAACAAAGTGGTGTACAGATATACGAAGATTAATGTGGCGCGTATAAATCATATCAAAATGAACGAAAGAGCTAATATTAAGGAATATATCTGGCATGCTCTTAGTAGCAGGATTATAAACGAGAGAATTTAACTTAGCTCACAGGATGAACTGTGTCTTGTTCTCATCATTTGCAAGAGAGACTTTCCAGTCTTTCGGACGCTTTGTTTTCTCACAACTCAGGATGAATTTATCTCCAGCAACTCGTGCGTTTCGTTCCACCCCTTTTACAGTCTTCCTTGTACATGTCAGTGCTAACTATGACAGTTGACTGATGAAAGAGAATTTGGCTCGTTCTTTACCCGAATTTTTCCATAAACTTGTAGATCTTGACCAGGTAATCCTTTTAAGTGGTCATTTGAAATATTTTGGCGAAGAGTTGCAAAGTTAGAGCTGTTTGAATTTTCCATACCCTGATGTAAAAGTGGGCGTGGTCAAAAGATCCATGGCGGGTATTTTTCATCCCAAGTTTTTTTCTGGTAACATCAATTTTCTGACTTGTTAGACCCAGGGCTACAGGAAAATATCCATTAAGGTAAATCACAAGTAGGGTGCACCATGATCACCACTAGGCCATGACCTAAAAGGATTATTCTGTCAGTTTTGGAAGTAAGTCACAATTTTAACTAATCTAAGACGCGAATACATGAAAATTATTGGTCTCAGTATGAGAAATGTACGGTAGTTACCTCTAAGACAGCAGTTTTTGTTGAATGAAAACAGTGTGATAATCTGAGGTATGCAAATGCATATGAATAAATATAATTTATGAAGGACAACAAGACATGTCTTCCATGTTGGTATGGCTTCTTCTCAGAGAAAAGCGGTTGTATATATTAGCAGAAAAATGTGATATGCAAATATAATATCAGATATGACATCTAGACGCAAGGACTATCAGGCAAACCTACGTCAATAATATAAGGAGAAAGGTTTCTAACAAACGCAAGAAAAGAAATTAACAAAAGAACAAACTCTGCCTTAAAATTAGTGAATAGGTTTGGCAGTGAAGTATGGCAAATAGAATAGTTATAATGATATTTTGTATCAATGAAACATAGACATGTATTTTACATGGAAATGTAATTCACTGAAGAAGTCTTTCCTATTAAAATCTTGATTGGCATATGTTTTATCATACTCAGTTGCATGAAAGGTAGAGTGACGCCTTGTGGAAATTGTCTACGACAGTAAAATTCGGTAGGAAAGTTCTGAAAAATGTTTTTCCTCCATCCTGCTGTCGTCATCCACCACTCTGAAGATAATGCTTTCAACTAAAGGTTCAAGATCTGAAATCGTGGGGGATAGGATAAGTCGATTACATTGACCCAGTGCTTCACTGATATTAATTTTATCGATTCCGAAATTTGAATTCAGAACGTAAACAGAAATGCCGCTATTTTTCCCGGCGTGCTAACGATTCTTATTTCTTTACTGCCCACAAGAGGCTACGCACAGAGTGGAAAAACAAGGGCAGACAAACGGATTAAGTCGATTATATCGACCCCAGTGCGTAACTGGTACTTATTTAATCGACCCCGAAAGGATGAAAGGCAAAGTCGACCTCGGCGGAATTTGAACTCAGAATGTAGCGGCAGACGAAATACCGCTAAGCATTTCGCCCGGCGTGCTAACGATTCTGCCAGCTCACCGTCTTCATAATTAATAATAATAGTTTCTTTTAAAATAATGAAAATCAAAGTCATCTAAAAAAAAAAAAAAAAGGTCCCATGCCACAAATTTTATTTGAAGGAAAATACCTATATAACCGATTATATCTACACCACTATTTGGTTATTTTAGTGATCGAGAACAGTAAAAGGCAGAGTCGACGTTTGCGGAATTTGAAATTAGAATGCCAATGAATGTAACTCTATTACAAAACCATTTTGTCGCGCAGAATCACCTATTTACAGCATAACAATAAGAAGATGAAGAAGAATGTAAAACTTATAAAGAACATCACAATCAATGCTAAAATAAAATAAAATAAAAACAATGAATAATAACTATAATATAACGTATCAAGGTTTCCATTTTTACATCTATTTTCTATTTGGTATCTAGTTACATGAGTGCATAGCATTATAGATCAAATTGTAAATGTGTTCGATGGATTATCTTCACCGACATCATCAACTGCACCATCGACTCCATCACCAATCTCGCTGCTATCTCCACCACCATCGTTAACGCCATCGCCATCAGCAATGGGTTTATCACCGACGACTCCACTACCATCAGTGCCGTCGCCACCACCGTTAACATCACCGTCAACACTATCACCACAAATTCCGCAATTACCACTACCTCCGCCATAACATTCACCACAACTACCACCACCACCACCGCCATCACCACCAGTTTAATTGCCATAGCCATTATTAAGTTCACGTCCATCAGCGCCATCACCTCAAACTCTAAATCTATCACCACCACCACCACCACCACCACCACCACCACTACCACCACCACAATTACAAACTCCATTTCTCGTATCCTGCAGACCAACTAGAAGCAAAAGAAATCTAACACAGTAATTTTACCAGAACCATCTCCACTAAATTCTCATTTATATCAGTGTTACTACTAACTACAATCTCTAATACCAACATTACTAACATCAGAATAACGAATACTACCTCATCATCGCTACTACATTTTCACCATTGCCTTAACTTTTTCTATCACTATATAACTGAGAGCAGTAATTGCAGTAGCAACGACAACAACATCAAACACATCAAGAAATGCATCGTAAAGAACAATATTACTAAGAGCATCAACATCGTTGGCAAGATAATAAATACTCCGCAAATGCACACAATGAACAAAATACACACCTCCCAGCGCTCCATGCACCTTCCTTGTCGCCCCTCCAAAAATATATACAGTACATTTCTATCGATTTTACTTAGAGCATCTGTAAGCACTTTACTGTCTCTCTCTCTCTCACTCATTCTCTCCACCTTTCCTCTCATCTATCTCTCACTCACACCTTTTCTCTCTGTAATAACTACTCTCCCACACTTTCATTCCACTTTCTCTCTCTCTGTTCAATTACCATTTGACTCCCTTATTTGGCTTCTGTCCTTGAAATATGAAGTTTTATCTGATGGTATAACTCGACAGACAACCCCAAGGAAGGACGCATACAGAGTAGCTCCACTTTCAAGTACTGAAATGTTGCTGTTTGTTTAGAGTAGAGCTGTTTGTGAGCGTATCTGCTGGTGGAATGTGGTGGTGGTGGTGGAGGTGTGAAGGAGGGAATAATAGAAAAAAGCAAATCACAAAAAAGTCAAAATAAAATTTACAAGGAAAAGCAACACAAGAATACAGCCGAGAAACGATAAAAATTAGGCAGCACAAGAACGTGACATTTTCTTATTTCTTTATTGCCCACAAGGTGCCAAACATAGAGGGGACAAACAAGGACAAACAAAGGGATCAAGTCGATTACATCAACCCCAGTGCATAACTGGTACTTAATTTATCGATCCCGAAAGGATGAAAGGCAAAGTCGACCTCGGTGGAATTTGATCTCAGAACGTAACGGCAGACTAAATACCTATTTCTTTATTACCCACAAGGGGCTAAGCACAGAGAGGACAAACAAGGACAGACAAAGGGAGTAAGTCGATTACATCGACCCCAGTGCGTAACTGGTACTTATTTAATCGACCCCGAAAGGATGACAGGCAAAGTCGACCTCGGCGGAATTTGAACTCAGAACGTAACGGCAGACGAAAAACCACATAGCATTTCGCCCGGCGCGCTAACGATTCTGCCAGCTCGCCGCCTTAGGAACGTGACATTTTCTTGTTTAATCCTTTCTACTATAGGCACAAGATCTGGAATTTACTGTTTAATATTTTCTATTATAGGTACAAGGTCTGGAATTTACATTGACTCCATTATTTGACTGGCTCTTCTTTCATCGTCCCTGAAAGGATGAAAGATAAAGTTGATTTCGGAGGAATTTGAACTTAGAATGCAAGGCTGGAAGAAATGTCGTTGAGCATGTTGTCCGGCGGGCAAATGATTCTGTTAATCCTTTCGATTTTTGGCTCGAGGAGGTAGAATTTTTTGATGGGAGAGGGCAAATCGATTACATCGACCCCACTACTTGCCTGGTACTTTATTTCATCTACCCAGTAAGGATGAAATGTGTGGAGGCGCAATGGCCCAGTGGTTAGGGCAGCGGACTCGCGGTCGGAGGATCGCGGTTCCGATTCCTAGACCGGGCGTTGTGTGTGTTTATTGAGCGAAAACGCCTAAAGCTCGACGAGGCTCCGGCAGGGGATGGCGGCGACCCCTGTTGTACTCTTTCGCCCCAACTTTCACTCTTTCTTCCTGTTTCTTGAGTAACGCTGCGATGGACTGGCGTCCCGTCCAGCTGGAGGGAATACATACGCCATAGAAACTGGGAAACCGCGCCCATGAGTCTGGCTAGGCTTAAAAAGGGCGCATAAAAAAAGGATGAAATGTAAAGATGACTCTGGCAGAATTTGAACTCGGGATGCAAAAGGTCACGACAAATACCGCAAAGCATTTTCCGATGCTCTGACGAGTCTGTCAATCCACCATGTTAATTATGATGGCGATGCTAATGATAACAGTTTCAAATTTTTGGTAGATGGCCAGCAGTTGGGGAAGGGGTTGTTGATTGCATCGACCGCAGTACTCGACTGGTACTTATTTTATCGACCTCGACAGTATGAACGGCAAAGTCGACTTCGGAGGAATTCAAACTCAGAACATAAAGAGCCTGCAGAAATAGCGGTAAGCATGTTCTCTGACGTGGTAAGGATTCTGCCACCTCATCACCTTTATAATTACTTAAATTTTAGCACTAGGCCAGCAGTTTTGAGAGGAAGGGTAAATCGATTACATAGGCCCCAGTAATTTATTTTATCACCTCAGGAGACCTGAAAAGCAAAGCTGACCCCAGCGGAATTGAACTTAGATCATAAAGCCTCGTAACTAAAGACCACAAGCCATTTTGTTTGACGTTCAAACCATTCAGTCATACAGAAACCTCATTTCGCAACGAACACAGAAACATTTTTGGATAAGAATGCTTATCAGCTGAACCAAAATCAAATACTTCATTCGTGAACTTTCATACGTTTCTCTATCTCCCTGTACCTTTACTTCTCTCAATGTTTTTATCATTGACATTTTCGCTTCCTTTCCACTGTAGTTCAACTACTGTGCCTTATAGCTGTCAACCAATAAACCGCTGTATTTTTTCCTTAATTTTCTACATCTTCGCTTAATATCTCATTATCTCACGCCTATTATTTACCCTTTCTATTTTAATATATACAGGTGTGTGCACGTGTCTCTCTCTGCCCTTCTCTCTCCACGCACCCACATATATATGTAGAGGGTGTTCGAGTTAAATTTGATTATTCCCATGTCCCCACTTTTCAGTAACAGCTTATGTTTTGGTGAACAGTCAACGGCGTTGGAGAGCATAAACATTAAAGTTGCAATTGAGAAAAAACTGACGCAAATGAATAAAATCTATCTGAATAGTGGAAAAAAATTACCTGTATCATGCTGATTCGCGCTGGTCGTCAAAATGCTGACATGATGACAGCTGCTCAATGATATGTGAACCTAGTACAGGCTGTATGACGTGATAATTATTTCTTTATTGCCCACAGGCTGCTAAACATAGAAGGGACAAACAAGGACAGACAAACGGATTAAGACGGTTACATCGACCCTAGTGCGCAACTTGTAGTTATTTAATCTACCCCGAAAAGGATGAAAGGCGAAGTCAACCTCGGCAGAATTTGAACACAGAACGTAGCGGCTGATGAAATGCCTATTTCTTTACTACCCACAAGGGGCTAAACATAGAGGGGACGAACATTGACAGACGAACGGATTAAGTCGATTACATCGACCCCAGTGCGTAACTGGTACTTAATTTATCGACCCCGAAAGGATGAAAGGCGAAGTCAACCTCGGTAGAATTTGAACTGAGAACGTAGCGGCTGATGAAATACCGCTAAGCATTTCGCCCGGCGCGCTAACGTTTCTGCCAGCTCGCCGCCTTGTATGACGTGATATTGACAAGCACTACTGTGACTAAGAAGGAAGGAACACAAAAGGCATTCTGACCTTGTTTGCATGCCGCAATTCATACTCACATCTTTGAAGAGTGTCTCAGGTTCAATTCAGACGGTTATGTGAAGCTGCTGAAAATTGCGATCAGTCCCTGGCCGGAGAGGTTTGCTGCTAGAAGGCCATAGGTCTGGCAACAGGGTTCGGTTCCTTGAGATACACCCGGAAAGAACCAGAAGTGGATATCGGAGAAATTCAATAACTTCACCAGATCTATTGTCTGACCTAATTTCGTCGATCGTAGCCTCAAGACGCCATCAAGAAAGACGCCATCAAGCCTGCCTTGTGGCCAAGACCATAGAGGTATTTGAAGATCTTCCCAAACGCATGTGCGAGGTTCTAGAGCCGTCACAATCTAGTTGATATTTTTTGATTTTTCAAATATTTTCGGATACAAACTATCGAATTTTGCCCAAACACTCTGTATGTATATTTGCATACATACATACATACATACATATAAACAAAAATACCCTGATGATGACGTTGGAATTCCAATGAAGGAGCCTTGGATCTAGGTTAGAAACCGGTTCTTTCTCTGTTGGCAAGAAATCTTGAAATAAACTGAATAATGACATACATACATACAGAGAGATACATATGTATTTATATATACGCATGTGTGTGGGTATAGATTGCTGGGCGAAGGTAAGCTAGCCGAAACGTCTAAGTCACTGCCATTCGTTTGCTTGTAAAAGCTTAATAAACATACTCCACTAAAAGTATTGAGCGCTTCTTCAGTTCAACGTTAAATTATTTTATACATAGGCGCAGGAGTGGCTGTGTGGTAAGTAGCGTGCTAACCAACCACATGGTTCCGGGTTCAGTCCCACTGCGTGGCATCTTGGGCAAGTGTCTTCTGCTATAGCCCCGTGCCGACCAAATCTTTGTGAGTGGATTTGGTAGACGGAAACTGAAAGAAGCCCGTCGTATATATGTCTATATATATATATGTATGTGTGTGTTTGTGTGTCTGTGTTTGTCCCCTAGCATTG
>NC_043004.1:57908650-57926150 GCF_006345805.1 Octopus sinensis | reverse complement strand
TCAGCCATTTCACTGTATCCATGCTGGAGCAACGCCTTTAGTCGAGCAAATCAACCACAGGACTTATTCTTTGTAAGCCTAGTACTTAATCTATCGGTCTCTTTTGCCGAACCGCTAAGTTATGGAGACGCAAACACACCAGCATCGGTTGTCAAGCGATGTTGGGGGAGAAAACACAGACGCACAACATACACACACACACACACACACACACACACACACACACACACACATATATATACATATATATACGACGGGCTTCTTTTAGTTTCCGTCTACCAAATTCACTCACAAAGATTTGGTCGGCCCGAGGTTGTAGTAGAAGACACTTGCCCAAGGTGCCACGCAGCGGGACTGAACCCGGAACCAGGTGGTTCGTAAGCAAGCTACTTACCACAGAGCCACTCCTACACTTTCAACACTTTCTCCTCTTAGATTCACACACTTATTGCAGCAGTCCTTCAGTTTTTCTAAACCCTGTAAAATAACTCGGAAGGTTGGGCCTCCAACCAGGCTTTTCGCGACACCCTTCAAACGAGGAACTTTTCAACACCACTTCGTATAACGCCATTGTCATAATTTATATGGACTGTAACATTCCGAGCAACTTACACGAAACCTCATCGGAACTTATTGGGTGTAGATAATTTATTTCTACATCCCTTTCTAGCTAGTGCGCTTTCTGTTGATCCGGTCTTCTTCAAGCCCGTGATTAATCATTATGAGGTTTGTGGTTATGCTTAGGCTAATCCTTCGTTCAATAAACAAAGCAGGATTTAATCCTGCCTCTCCCATCTCTGAGTTTCTGTCGCCTGACAAATGAGAGAGTTTAAATATTTTTAAAATATTACAGTTTTATTAAGTAGAAGGACAATGTAATTGAAATTTTGAATAAAATATTAAATGACAACTGATATATTAATTATTAAATGGACAACTTTTTATGAACAATTAATCCACCTACAATTTTTGCAAATAAATAATTATAATAAATTGTCCATTTCAAAATTAAAATAATTCAGCAGATGGCTTTCTAATATTTTATTCAAAATTTCAATTACTTGGTGCTTCTGGGTAATAATTCTTTAATATTTTAAAGCATGCTTTCGTCAGGTGATTAAGAATGACAGAGTTGAGTGGAAGAACTAATTATGAATGCAAAAAAAAAGAAAAAGAAAAAACAAAGAAAAGGAAAATAAATGAGATTTAAACTTGAATTCGTATATGAAGGGAGGGTTCAAATAATCATAGCGGTACTCGACACGATAGCTGACCGCCTCTTTAAGTGGTGTTTGACTCCACAATTGGTGTATCTTTCACAGACCAGATGAACAAACGTATTTTATCTGCCACGTATAACATTACGGTAAGGTTTCAAGTGAGTCTCGAAAGATAAAATTTATATTATGACAATAGCGTTTTATGCTGAAATATCATTTTAAGGATTGGATTCTTGGTTTTTAATAAATTGTTCATTAAACAAAGACAAAAAGAAAAAACCTCAAAAAACCAACACAATTTGTTCGATAAATGTATATACATATCAATTCTACAGAAAACCGTTTTTAGGAATATTGAATATCAGTGGTCTAGAAAGAGGCCATTGACGAATTTACTTTAAACGGCCTTCGATAAATCCAGAATGAGTATTCTGTCTCATGTATCTCACTCACTGGCCTAAGATATTCTTTGAAATGTTTAATCTGTATTAAATAGCAATCTCCCTAGAACGTTCACCTTAAAAAAAAAGAAAAGTTAAAATATTCAACTGAAAGTTTACATCAATTTATAGTCCAGTAAAATGATAATAGTTTTACGAGTCTGATAACGATACGAAAGACAGATTGTGTTTTACTTCGTTGTCTGTTGTGGATGAAAAACAAACTTACTCCACATGAAAATACATAAAAATAATATAACATAATATAATATAATAAATTTAATATAATATATATATATATATATGTCAGTAAAGCTAATCTATTGCTTGTTAAGCTTCTCAGCCAAAATGAAATCTATTTTTCTGTGTTGGTAATAGAATTAAGTGTCTTGCTATAAAGCGCAAGACGTTCAGTAACTTTGTATTCCACTTGCTCTGCATATTTTGCGATCTTATCTTATCTTATTGGTCATCGTACTTCTAAGAACATAGTAATGCCTCAGCTGATCATTCTGTATGTTATACTACTTATTTTTAGATTAGAACGTTCTTGTATTGGTAGAAAGCTAAGGAACCAACTTGCCAAAAGATTTATCAACTATGAGAGAATCGAGAGATGTATTGAATATCTTTATTTGTATATAATTAAATTAAAACTTCGACTAAATTTGTTTATCTGCAAGAAACTAACGGAAATTAATTGAGAGGATGGCATGATTTAAATGCCAAAGTAAAAGCATTAGGGAAATTAAATTCCTTCCTATTCGCAGCCAGAGAAAATTTTGTGAAATAAATTTAGCAAAGAAAATGAAAATTATGCGTAAAATAACTAAAAAGGAAATGAAAGCAAAATTCGCTCCAGAAAGAGGAGATGCAGATGCACCCACACACGCGCATGCCTGCACATGCACAAACACACAAACACACAAACACACACACACATATATATATATATATATATCTATATATATATAGCTATATACACAAACATACACAAATATACAAAGGATGCACATAAATGAGTCTGAGTGTGTGAGAGCGTGTGTAAGTGTGTTTGTGTGTGTGTTGGGTGTGTGTGCATGTGTAAATCACTACTAGTTGTAAACACATTGTTCTCAGCATTTACTTCGGAATAGTAAAACAGGTTGAACGTTGAATGTGTAAGTTAGTCTTCTGCCAAATCCTGTCTACATGTCGATTCTTGCCGACTCCTGTCTACACATCGTGTCAGCAACACTCTTTCCTCTATGGCAAAAGTACTCACCTTACCCACGTTATGTATGTAAACTGTTGAAAGTAAAATTATAAGATACAAATATACAAATTACCTTGACTTAAGGTGTAATTTAGCACCTCGGCGTTAGTGACAATTCTTAAATACATTTATCATAGGAATATGTCATGGTTTAATACGAAATTCCTGCTTGTATAATCATATAATGTTTAACTAAAGTGTAACAGAAACAAGAACCTTAAGTTATTGTATTGTTGAGATTGCTAGTTTTAGCATTCTAAATGTTTTCTCAGTGGTAGTATAATCAACTAATCAATCAAAACAGGTCAAGATAATATTTTTGAGAAACGATACCAAATTTCTCATAGTAAAACTCCACTTTCGCGCTTTCACAGTCAAGCGATTTGACCGGAAAGAGACTTGTCATTATTATTACACAAAGTTATAAACTATGTTAATATTCGAGTATTTGATTTTCAGTGTTATTTATAGATGAAACTAGAGGCCGCAAAACATATAATAAATATATTTATTACAATTTGAGTTACCTCTTTTTTTTTCTACTTTCAGCTCAGAGCTGCGGCCATGCTGATTCACCGCCGTTTATGTTGATCCCATATACAATTTGTTTGGTGTCGTTCTGAATCTCTTCTGAACCTTATTCGATAAAGAGAAGTCATGTTTCCTAACATCTTACAACAAAATTTCACTAAGAATCACTTCAAAGGAAACAACGTTTGAACCACTCGAAAGCTCATGGCCAATAACGTTTTTGGTGAATTTTTAACATAATAGGATATAATGTGGCTGCTCAATAACAAAACGTTTCTGAATTTAAATAAAAGACCAGATAAACTTTATATCTGCAACGAATTTTTAAAATCCTCCTACTCTATAAAGATATTGACCCATCGGTGAATAATATCTGACATCTAAGTCAGTTCTTCTGTAAATGCGAGTCTATGAAAAAATAATAATAAATAAATAAAACAGGCCATAATTCACCAAAGAGGAACTAAATTTTCAGTCTTTTCCTATAACATACTTTTACTTAATATCATCTTTAAATTTCACCACTGAATACTTTCAAGGTAATTAGTATAAGTGATTAGAGTAAACTGTAAATGTAAGTCAAAACATCATAAAAAGCTTCATTACCGCCGAATGTCTACAATCTTCTCTTCTCACAGAAAATTATATTATACAAATTTTAAAGAAATTATCAGAAACCGTATTTTCAGATTACATTTCAAATTAAAAAGCAATTTTGTCTTTTTGTTTTATATAGAGAAAAAATGAACATTTCCATTATGAAGTATGGCTTCTTGAATTCAAATAGTATAAGTATTACCGTTCTTTTATTAAGAAAAGTGTAGATAAGATCCATCTGTATATACACTCACGGAACTTATAGCACGATTATATCAGTTTCTCCTTATATAAAAACTTAATAATGTGCGATGTGGTATAAAAGTTAAAACATATGTATGAATCACAAAACACTACCCACCAACGTGTGTGTATATATATATATATATATATTACATAAATATAAGTGGGATGACCACTAAGTGGACATCCATTATGCTAGAAGTAGATCCGCTATAGTCTTACCACTAAGAAGAGATTGTTCTCAAGAATATTTAGCAAACGCCAGAACGTAAGCGAGCAAGACAAATAAAAAGATATATTTTGTATCTTTTCATTTGCCTTGCTCGCTTACGTTCTGGCGTTTGCTAAACTTTCTTGAGAACAATCCATTCTTAGTGGTAAGACCATAGGGGATCTACTTCTAGCATAATGGATGTCCACTAAGTGGTCATCCCTCTTATATGTATGTAATATAATTTTTCTGAATCTTCAGACTTTTCAATATGCTAGAGCACTGGTTATAAATTGATATTATTCAATTTTCACCCTTATTTTAAATATATATATATAATTATTAATAGTAGGGAATATAAAATTCCAAGGCAACAGCGGAAAATAAACACAATTTAGTAATTCTAAATCAAATTTCACGATATATAATATATATATAGAATTAAGAGACAGAACCTTCATAAAGTAATGCAATTAATAATGAAAGATATTATCTATAAAATATACATTTAAATATGTTATTTATATTGTACTGTAAATTACTATAATAAATAACACTAAATTTTAACTGATTTTCTAAACTTGGTATTAGAAACGCAATCTTTCAGGATGAAAATGCACTTATTCACACAGTTAAAATTGTTACCGAATGGCACGAAGAACATTCTAGTGAAGTTGGACATCTTATTTAGCCACCACAATCCCCAGATCTCAATATTATTAAACATTTATGGTGCATTTTAGAAAAACAAGTAAGGAGTCGATATCCTCCACCATCATCACTATAAGAACTGGAGACTGTTTTAGCTGAAGAATAGACAAAAATTTCTTTGGAAATAATTCAAACTTTGTACGAGTTAATACTTCGTAGAATTCAAGTTGTAATTACGACCAAAGGCGGTCCTACCCCATATTAAAATAAATTTGTTTGAAATTTGAAGGTGTTTGCATGATATAGTCCAACCCCTGTACATATGCATATATATATGTGGTTTGGTTTTTAATCTTGATTTGCCAATATATATATATATATATATATATATATAATATATATATATATATATATATATATATATATATATATATATATATACAGTGGGCTTCTTTCAGTTTCTGTTTACCAATCCACTCAGAAGGCTTTGGTCGGCTCGGGTCTGTACTAGAAGACACTTGCCCAAGTTGTCACGCAATGAGGATCGAAGCTGGAAACATATGGTTGGGAAAAAAACTTCTACAAGTTTATATTAAAGTTATGTAGATCGTAACTCAGAGTGGACTATGAAATCCTACGTGGAGCACTAAGCATAACAGTAACCGTACACACAATTTCTGCTCTCCCTCTCTCTTTCTATGTATGTGTGTGCGTGTATGTATATATATATATATATATACATACATACATACATATATATATATATATATATATATACATACATATACGGACACAGACTGTGTGTCGTTAGCCAGCTGGAAAAGATGCTCCCCTGGGGCTAAAACAACAATAACATCGTCCTTTACAGGACTGCCAAGTTATGTTGGCATCTAAACATTAGTATCTATCTATCTATCTATCCATATATATATATATATATATATATACATACATACATATATATATATATATATATATATATATATATATATATATATATATGTATGTACGTATACACATGCATCCACACATATACATGCGTGTTTCTCTATGTATGTCTGCGTATCCGGTTACCTGCATGCATGCTCGTATGCGTATTCATAAAGACATTAGTGTATAAGAAGGTTCGGTGTTATAAAACTCTGACAGAAGCGATCTAATTGCGCCGTGTTAGTGAAGTGACATAAATTCAAAAGAAATGTCAAGACATGAAACGTTAACTCTTATCTACTTTGTACTGAAATAAAAATTAGTTGAGATGATTCAATGATCGGTACTTTATTGGAAGTTCGATGTATTAGTCATCATCTTCTCATCTACGGAACTGCTATATTTTAAGTCACAAACATTTAAAATTAATGTTATAGGATCCAAGCGATTTATCTTTACATGGTCGCTTGAGTTGACAGAAATAACAGTGAACTCCCTTAGATCATACTACAAGCTGGTAATTTTACACAACCTCAATTAGGATATGTAGAGCCACAGATTTAGCTTGAATATGGGACCGGATGGCTGCACTTACAGTGATTTTCGTCATAGGCATTCATTCGTATCTCGGACTAAATAACAAGTGTAACATTAAAGCGAGCAACAGCAACTTATATTTTTGAAATATATTAGCTATTATCTATATGGTTATTTAATATAAGCTTATAGAGACTGCAACAACATATGTTAGAATTAAGAAATAATAAACGACAGCTAATCAGCAGAATATAACCAGTAGTCATGTATATGAAAACCTATTTAATAGGAATATGAACCAGCTAAAATATATTTGCGTCTGCTATATTATTTGATCAGGAATATTAGAGACGTGGTGCCTGTTAAGATCTTTCTGAAGTATGAAAGGACTAATTGAGAAGTATACTAAATCACATATTTGTCAGTGTGATATAAGAGAAAACTGACAGGTTAACTTTTGTCTTTGTCGCAATCACGATAAATTAGACAGTAACACACACACACACACACACACATACACACACACACACACGCACACACACACACACACACGTATATATATATATATATATATATATATACATATTCAACAATATGAGGAATGGCCAAATAGGACATTCGGCTCACTAGAAAGAGCAGCCAAAACTCATACCGCTAAGTAGTTGTAATTCTGAAATAGAAAGAGAAATAAAAACGTTTACCCCTTTCAATATATATATATTACGGAGATGTACTCGCATAGCAAGTAATTTGATCTGAGATCGTGTGCTGAAACGAAAACAATTGCAGCGTGGAAGGTGTTTATAAGCCATTAAGAAACACACAAAAGCCGTTCGATCACTCCAACATTTAAGTTTAATTTGTCAAAATATTTTCGTCGCTAAAATCCGCGACCTGTTCACTGACAAAGTCCGTGCTGCATATATATATATATATATATATATATATTATATATATATATAATATATATATATATATATATATATATATATATATATATATATATATTTATATATATATTTATATATATATATATATATTTATATATATATATATAGGTTAATGAAACGCTCACACAGCTGTCTAATTACCATGTGTTTGTACATGGTCAGTAACATTAATTATACCGAATAGTATTTCTAACCAATTCAAATATTGCTGCTGACTAGCTAATCTATCGCTAAGAGTGAACATGAAGACTAAGTGTCATTAATTCGTAAATTTAATAGCTCATATATATATATATATATATATATATATATATATATATATATATATATATATATATATATATATGTATCGATCAGTAATGTTAGACTTTCGATATAGTCATTGATTGTAAGAGGTACTGCTATGGGCAATTTTTCATTGATGTAGTATATTGTTAAAATAATCTATTAGAATTTATCAGTAATAATAATATTGTCTGTGGCTACAGATGAAGAACGTTAGTAATAGCCTAAGGCAGATCAGAATATGAGCTTTATGCAACATTTTCAGTTGATATATGAGCTTTTGTTTTTAACTGTACTTGATGGACAGTCTTTATTGAATTTCTCTCCTTTTTTTATAACACTTATAGCAGTCGTCGGCATACTTCCAATTTTGCCTTCGACACTTTTCTCTACACAACCGCATTCGAGTTTGATCGCCATTCTGTAATACTTTTCTTCTCCTTTTACTGAATGTCTTCTTTGTTTAGTCAAAAAAGCAGATGGAAGCGTGCGGGGAAAGACCAACGTCAGCAATTTTTTTTCTTATCTGATGTTGATGATGCCTTTTTCTGTACTGGCACCAATTCACATGAAATTGTTCGCTTTTCCATTAGAATAGAGACATATTGCCCAGAAAATAGCCACCAGTGATTAAATCTCTATTCAAACAGACATACATATTATAGGAGCACTTCGTCGGTTGCGACGATGAGGGTCCCAGCTGATACGATCAACGGAACAGCTTGCTCGTGATATTAACGTGCAAGTGGCTGAGCACTCCACAGACACGTGTACCCTTAACGTAGTTCTCGAGGAGATTCAGCGTGACACAGAGTGTGACAAGGCTGGCCCTTTGAAATACAGGTACAAGAGAAACAGGAAGAAAGAGCGAGAGAAAGTTGTGGTGAAAGAGTACAGCAGGGTTCACCACCATCCCTTGCCGGAGCCTCGTGGAGCTTTAGGTGTTTTCGCTCAATAAATACTCACAATGTCCGGTCTGGGAATCGAAACCGCGATCCGCTGCCCTAACCACTGGGTCATTGCGCCTCCACATACATATTATACCCAGATAAACGATACCAAATAATGTTATTCAGTATGTTTGAGAGGCAAAAGGCGTTGATATGACCTGTAATCTAAATAACTGTATTATGATTATTTGTCAAATATATCAACGTCTGCTTCCTTAAATCACCGTAATGAAATAGTTATGAATCATTAAAGGCAAATTAGTTTCCCACCTTTTACATTCAGATTGATGAGTACATTTAACCTTGCGAACTTTTAGCAACTGCATTTCTTTGAAATCTTTATATATAAAAGTGAAGTTGTGTGTCTGTCTACTCCGATTTAGATTCCTAACTACTCCCACATTTTGCGGTGTAGTTTAACCAAAACCGGGTATCTTATAGTCGTGATTCATATCGAGCCCTTCTGGGTATTAGCGCGCGTCTACGATGAGTCTACGATTTTAAAAATAATTTACCATCATTTTTTTCCATTTTAATGCATATTTTTTAAAGGGAAGTAACTCTCTAAAAATGTCTACGATGAGTCAAGGATTAAAAAAAAAATTACCATCATATTTCTTCCATTTTTAAGGCATTTTTTGCTATTTTTAGCTATAACTCTCTAAAAATGCTTTATAGTTATTTCCCTTACAAACCCGAGCAACGCCGGGCGATACTGCTTGTCATTTATAAACGTTTAATTATTCTTGTAAAAGATGCAGCGATACACAAGGAACTACCTAAACATCACTAGATATATATTAAAGTGGGATAATACTGATCGAATGAAAAACACCGAACATCGAACCGTTGCTAAATCATCCATAGATTTTTATGGTGAATATATATACTCTGATAGGCGAGCTAGCTCGGAATCAACAGAATGAGCTGGCCTTACAGAAGATGGCAAGGGAAATTGCCGAAGCTGGCTGGTCAGTGTGAGGAGTTCTCGGTTCGGTGTTCGGGGCGATTGCAGCCTCTATAAGAATATATATTATGTGGTTTGTAACAACATTGGAGAATTGTAGCTCCTACTTCTAGCAATGTAGGTGTTATTCACACCAAGTATAGTTGAATACGATAATATATATATATATATATATATAATAGAAATATTAAAATTACTAAGTCTCTCTAAAAGAACGAAGGTTATATGGATACAGTTTGTGTATCAAATAGCTAACTTAAGGCGATGGCCTCATTGAGCTAATAAGCGGACAGCTTTATTCTTATTTTTATAAGAATGCCATATTAGTATGGCGATAACTATTATTATATATATATATATATATATGTATGTATATATATAGATATATATGTATATATGTATGTATATATTTATATGTATATATTTATATGTATATATATGTATGTATATATATCTATATATATCTATATATAGAAATTCGGGGTGAGTACTTGATAATTATAAGCATCTGTGTATACCGTTTGGTGGTGTAGGTGGTGGAGTAAATTGATCAAAATAAAAACATGATGCCAAGGATTCAGCGGTACATATGTTTCGGGCCTTTATTAGACAGATTTATAACAATGCATAATGTATGTCTGTGGCCTTCTTCAGCCGCGCACAACAGCTTCCACAAGGACATGTGTTACATCAAAAATTCTTGGTTGGGGATGCAAATCCTCTCATTCGCGTACGACATAATGCGGCAACAGCATAGAATTGAAGCGTCCATCTCTTTCTTCTCTCAATGTAGAATGAGAAAATTGGATGTTGAAGTAATGTAAATAAATAAATACATATATAGACGTGAAGATGGAGGGGCGAGAATTCAGGACGAGGGATAAAAAATGTATGTATAAAAAGTGTAAGTATAGAAAAATATAAAAATGTAGAGTATAAAGATATAAAGGGATATAAGGAGATGTAAAGGGGGTATAAAGAATATAAAGAAATATAAAGAAATATAAATGAATGTAAAGGCATAAGGTTATAAAGTAAAGATAGAAATAGAAATAAAAGTAAAAAGTAAAAAAATAAAAATAGGAATAAACATGATAAAAATGTAAAAAAATATAAAAAAATATAAAGATAAGGGATGTATAGAGGTTACGGACCAAACATGGTGGTCAGGAGATTGATAAAGTTTAGTTGTAGAAGTTGTCTGGGGACCTAGCGTGTTGTAAATCAGAGCTGTTGAGCGTTTAATCTAGTTCTTTGAATTAATTGGTCATCTTGTACATACATACCATCATGGATACATACGCCCATATACACGCGCACATATACGCGCGCATACACGGCTCCAAGCCTATAAGCATACACACGCACTGACGTGTAAACATGTACATAAACATACATACACCCACACGCACGCGCGTACATATACATACATACAACAGAATATCCGCATGTATACACGGACATATATATATATATGTATGTATATATATATATATATATGTATATATATATATATGATATATATATATATAATATATAATATATATATGTATGTATATATATATATATATATATATATATATATTATATATAATATATATATATATATATATATATATATCTTTGAGGTATACGTATTTAATGGCTGATGTTATTCGTTTACTTGTAGCACTTCAACACATGTTTGTTATCATTTAATAAATACATAATGCAATGTTTACTGGCTGATGTTTGTCGATTTTTTATCCTCTCCATTTTCTTATTTGCCTTATATATATATATATATATATATATATATATATATATATATATATCTATATATATATATATAATAATAATAATAAGGGTAAATAATTTCTATAATGGTTTTTAAAAAAAAGACCACAATTATTTACTGGTAGAATTCGGTATGTAAATATAGCCGATTACCGGCAGGAACTTCTGTAAAGTTCAGTATATATATTGTATATAAGAAAAAGGGACAGGCAACAGGTTGCTTGACCGCATACCGAAAAGTAGAAATAGCAGTCAAAAATGCTTATTTCTATTTTCCATAAATGGGGCTCCAGGCACGACAAACCCTGTAATTCACATATGCAAAACAGAAGGGATAGATATTCGAAAACGAAATCTGGTGCGTTTTCGAATATCTATCCCTTCTGTTTTGCATATGTGAATTACAGGGTTTGTCGTGCCTGGAGCCCCATTTGTGGAAAATAGAAATAAGCATTTTTGACTGCTATTTCTACTTTTTCGGTATGCGGTCAAGCAACCTGTTGCCTGTCCCTTTTTCTTATATATATATACATATATATATATACATATATTTGCATGTATGCGTGTATGTGTGTGCATGTATGCATATGCATTCAATAATATTTTGTAATACATTAAATTATTACCCACCCATTTGTGTAGTGCATCTGTCTACATACAAAATCTATATGTACAATGTGGCAGAAAAATGGACAAGGTAGACTGTGGAGTTCTAACTCGTTTCATATTCTGTTACGAGAACTACAAAGCATTTGTGCATAACACAATTCTGAAATAAGGCAAACTACTGTGAGAGAAATTATGCATCATTAATTAGGAATATCCCGTGAGTAACCTTGTCCACCCTTTAATTTCTTTTATTATACTCAATATCGAAAGAACTATCAATTAAAGGTACATTTCCATACAAACAACTTGGTATGACTAATTTTCATATTTCTCAATGATATATAAATATGACTGAAAAACAAATTTCCTTTCTCGCTTGTTAGATCAAAGCTAATAATTTAACACGTACATTCATCATGTTGAACTGCTAATCCCTACATGTTTTTTGTCAATCGTTTTTTGTTGTTGTGTCTTCTTTTTTCTCTTTCAAACTTTTCTGTCGAAGAACGTAGGCTCCAAACATCAAAGACTTTTCCATTCTTCACGAGCCTGAAACTAAAACACCTGCATGTTGTTCCTCACTTGTCTTCGTCTTTTGTTTTCTGTAAATCTGAGCTATATTTACAATACACACACATACATACATGCACTTTATTTATATTCGTGGGTTAACAAGGCTACCATTGGTTTCATGCTGAGAATTCTTCTCAATTATCAAGCCTGCCACGTAGGAGGCTGATTCTCATCTGCATTTTGGATGCGAATAACATCGTTTCATGTGGCAGGCTTGACAGTTGCTAAGAATTCTCGGTATTAAACCAAAGGTAGCCCTGTTGATCCAAAAATACTGAATAGTTATCGGACAATGCGATGGCATTTGAAATGTTGCCAATTTGACTTCTATAAGTCCGTTATTTTTTTCTCCTGAACCTATTGCTCGTTTAGACAGCCATGAACTGACGTGAAGGTAAGTGCGCAGGACCGTCAGTTGACAACCTTCCTGTGCATAATACACACACATACACACGCACACACACACACACACACACACACACCACACTCTCTCACATATGGCATATATATTCAACGTTAAATAAGTTATGATTATCTTTAAAAAATAATGATAAAGTGGCCAGCAAGCATAATCCAAATATGCAAATATATATTAAAAGGCTGGGTACAATATGTACTTTTTTGCTTGAAAGAAAGATATAAGTCTCCAAAACCACGTATCTCTCTCTATATGTAAACATGCACGGAGAATGTAGCAAATACATTTAGTAAAACGCGCACGGAAAGGTTAATATATTAAAAAAAAATAGTTTACGTAGTAAGCCTAGCTGACGAGCTTTAAGTGCCAATTCAACGCAGAAAGCAAAATCAATTGATACTGGGATATCTACCCGCCTATATATAGTTTCACAAATTGGAAGAACCGTTTTTCTATATGTATTTGCTACATTTTCCGTGTGTGTTTACATATAGTGAGAGATGCGTGGCTTTGGAGAGTTTTACTCTTCTTAAAAAAAAATAGATACATATTATACTCTGACTTTTTATATATATATATATATATATATATATATATATATATATATATATATATATATATATATATATATATATATATATGTATATATATATATATATATATATATGTATATATGTATATATGTATATATATATGTATATATATATATGTGTATATATATGTGTATATATATATATGTGTATATATATATATGTGTATATATATATATATGTGTATATATATGTGTATATATATGTGTATATATATATGTATATATATAACTTAGAATAACTTAGAAAGGTTTTGGCCAGTATTGGCCCAGGCCATGTCTAACTTAATAGCATAACCTGGCGAAGTCTTTCAATTCAGGATTTGGGCACCGAAGCCCATTCGAGCAGAGAGTTATTGTTTGCGGAGACATATCCGGGTGTGGGTGGTTTATCCAGGACTGTTTGAAGGAATTTGTCCAAAGACTTCTTGAATTTTGTGTGGTCAGTTTCTGTTTTGACGTGTCCTGGTGTAATGTTTGAAGAGAGCGTGTCCAATTGAGGTGAAATAATTGTGCCGTATTGTCGTTATGTGATGCGATTTAGATTTTTGTTGTGGACGGATGGCACGTGGTCCAAGCCTTGGATGTATTTTGAAGGTGTTGCCAACATCATTCGGACAGTGCTGATGGAATATTTTCCACAACATACAGATAATGTAGCCTTCACGGCGTCGTTGGAGTGAATACAGTTTCAGTTTCTCTAGTCTACCCCAGTAGTCAAGGTCTGACATGCCATCTATCTTTTTTGTGATTGACCTTTGGGGAGCTTCAATTCTCATAATATTTTGTTTTGTGTAGGGAGACCACAGTGGACAGCAGTATTCAAGGTGGGGTCGGGCAAAAGTGGAGAAGAGAAGGATAATGGTGTGGGAATCTCTCGACTGGAAGGTTCTGAGAATCCAGGAACACATTCTGCGGGCCATGTCAACTTTGCTGCTTATATGTGTAGCCCAGCTTATGTTGTTGTCCATTGTTACTCCCAAGTCTCTGATGTTGTTAGACGCCATGAAAATTTCTCCAGAAGGAAGGGAGTATGGGAGTTTCAGAGCTTCCTCCCTTCCAAAGTGGATCAGTTCGAATTTGTCTTCGTTTAGCAACATGTTCTTTTCCGCCCATTGGACAACAGCCAGTAGGTCTGACTGAAGGCTTATTCGGTCATCCACGCCATTGATGACCTTCTGGAGCTTGGAATCATCAGCGAAGGTTCTGATGTTACTGTGTTTGATGGTGTCAGTAATATCATTTATGTAGATGATGAAGAAAAGTGGGCCCAACACAGTGTCTTGTGGGACACCACTGCTGACTTTGGCTGGGCTGAATTTGACTCCTTCGACTACAACATGTTGGGTTCTGTTAGACAGGAAGCACTTGATCCACTGCAGCAGCTTTCCAGTGACACCAATATTGGACAGCTTTCTCAAAAGGATCTTATGATCAACCCTGTCAAAGGCCTTGCTGAAATCAAGGTAGATGACATCAGTGTTGGAACCCTCTCCCAAGGCTCTCAAAATGTCATCAAAATGATGCAGTAGCTGCGTCAGGCAATCTCTTCCATTACGGAATCCATGCTGGTTGGAGTTCAGCATATTATGACTCTCAAGGAAGTGAGTCATACGCGATCTCAGCACTCTCTCAAATACCTTAATGATATGAGAGGTGAGTGAGATTGGACGGTAATTCACGGCAAGCGATTTGTTTCCTTTTTTGAAAACTGGGACAACAGACTGGGATAGAAGGTCTTCTGGTATATATCCAGCATCCAGTGAGTTCCGCCACAGATTGGCTAGAGGGGGTGCAAGTTGGTGTTGACACATCTTCAAGACACAAGCAGGGAACTTATCGGGACCTACTGCTGAATTGTGCTTCATTTCCTTTATTGCTGATAAGACATCAGGAGCGCCAAAGGTTATGTCCGATAAAGTGTATTGGGGAGTAATATCACTGATACAGCCCAGATCAGTCATATCAGGATTGCTGAAAACAGAGCAATATTGTTTCTGCAATATCTCTCCCATGGTTTTGGCATTGTCTTGAAGAGTACCATTTTCATCAATCAGAGGGCCAACAGTAGAACCAGTGACTCTGTGTTTTTTTTGCAAATGAAAAGAACACTTTGGGATTGTGTTTGATCTTCTCAATGGCCCAGGCCTCTTCAGCTCTTCTTACTATTGATGATAAACATCATGTTGTTTTGAAGTTTATGTTTTTTAATCTCTAGCGACGAGATGGCAGTCAGGTTGGTGTGTTGCTGTGGACAGTATTTCAGCTTGTTGATTTTTTTGTTAATTCTTTTAATTTTCCTGATGAGGGATTTTCTATTTCTAGGGATTCGACAATTAGATTTGTTTGCAGATCTTAATGGGGTGTGTTTTGCACATATGTTAGTAATGGTGTCTACAAATGACTGCCAAGACTTTTTGATGTTTTTGATATTAGTGGGTGTGTATGTGTGCGTGAAGGACCAATCGACTTGTGCAAGATCATTATTGATCGCTTCCCAGTTTGCATTGTGGAAATCCATAGTGTCAAATGGATGAACAGGAGGAATGACATTTGTTTTGCATTTTGGCCAGTGAAATCTCAGATCACAGAGAACCATGTCATGGTCGGAGAGTAGGGTTTTCTCCACTGCAATATTGTGGATAGTATCAGTGTGATTGATGAATATTAAGTCTAAGACGTTTTTGTGACATCTCGTTGGTTTGAGCACTAGTTGGGACAGGAAGAAATCATCCATGAAGTCAAGAAGTGATTCCACTGCCTCCCTGTCAGGGGTTGAGAGAGAAGAACCTAGCGGCAGACTGTTTGTAGACCAGTCAACCCCGGGAAGGTTGACACTGCTGAATGAAACACTTTATGTTGTTGAGGCATTCCTTGAAGTATGGTAGGGGCGTTTGGGGTGGTCTGTAGAGCCCAACTACTGTTAAGTTGTTGGTTTGACTGAATACAGCGACTGCTTCGCAGTATCCATTGTAAAATATGTTCATAGCTTCTGTTGAGAATGAATCATGAACATAAATGGCAGTCCTACCCTTTCTTCTGCCAGCACGATCAGCACGAATGGCTTTGAAATTTTTAACTTTCACCTCGGCTTCCAAGTGGAGGTTACTAAGATGCGTTTCAGTGAGGACGAAGAAAGGGATGTGGTTTGGATGAGCATCGACTCAGTCCTCCAGGAATTTTATCTTCCATTTTTGAGTATTGGTGGAAGGGCTGATGCCTTGGGCATTAAGGAAAAATGTTGAGGCGAGAGGGGTTGGTTTTAATTGTTTTGGTGTTTTGCTTATTTGTTTGCTTTTTAATGTGCAGTGGGGTGATAGTGGTGGATGGTGGTGGGTGATAGCTCGGATGTTTTTTTCCAGTTCTTTTGCTAGATTCATTATAGCTAAAAAAGAGGAAGAAGAAGTTTCCTGTCTAGGGAACTGTAGGTGACTGTGGTTGTGGTTGTGGTTATCTTTATATGAGTGGTTATTTCTATATGAGTCGTAGGTTTTTTGGTTTTTATTTTTATTTTTATTTTCATTTGTCCGACGAGTCCCCGGGAGATGGGTAAAGGGACAATCCCTGTGCAAACACAATCTGTCTCGCTGGGAATAGCGGCAGATTTGGGGATTCCTTGTTAGAGATATTGGTGGTTGTGGTGGTGTTGTAATAGAGTATGTATTATGGTGGTGGCTGTTGTAGTTTGTGGGGATAGAGCGTTTTGTTCCAGGTAAATGGGTGAATTTGCATATATGTATATATATGTATATATATGTATATTATATG
>NC_043004.1:57891150-57906150 GCF_006345805.1 Octopus sinensis | reverse complement strand
TACCAAATCCACTCACAAGGCATTGGTCGGCCCGGGGCTATAGCAGAAGACACTTGCCCAAGATGCCATGCAGTGGGACTGAACCCGGAACCGTGTGGTTGGTTAGCAAGCTACTTACCACACAGCCACTCCTGCGCCTATACAGATCATAAATTCAGATTTATACCGATAATAATTTATGCACTTGGTTTTATGTGTAAATGCCAATGTGGATAAGGTAGGGTGAAAAGCTGGAGGGGTCTTCTGGTATGGTGACAATAAATTAGGGGCTTCTGGAAAAAAACCCATCCAACTGACACGCATATTACAAATACAATCTGCAAGTGGAGCAATAAAAATGTATGAGTTTTGTATCTTTTTCTGAAACCTGCTCCTTTCTCAGAAGAATTTAATAGAAAACAGAATGTATATGCACACACACACATGTATACATATACATATATATATATATATATTTACACACACACACATATCCACTACATGTCTGGAAATCTGTAGGTGTGTTTGTTTTTGGCGTTGTTATCTAATTCCGATTTCATCGTTTTATCGATTTTGATGAAACTTGACACGTGAGTAGAACTCACGTCTAGAAAACGAATGACATACTTAAATTCTCTTTTACTCTTTTGCTTGTTTCAGTCATTTGACTGCGTCCATGCTGGAGCACCACCTTTAGTCGAGCAAATCGACCCCAGGACTTATTCTTTGTAAGCCTAGTACTTATTCTATCGGTCTCTTTTGCTGAACCCTAAGTGACGGGGACGTAAACACACCAGCATCGGTTGTCAAGCAATGCTAGGGGAACAAACACAGACACACAAACACACACACATACATATATATATACGACAGGCTTCTTTCAGTTTCCGTCTACCAAATCCACTCACAGGGCTTTGGTCGGCCCGATGCTATAGTAGAAGACATTTGCCCAAGGTGCCATGCAGTAGGACTTAACCCAGAACCATGTGGTTGGTAAGCAAGCTAGTTACTACACAGCTACTCCTGCGCTGCCCTTGGAATGGATTCTCATATCTACTACATATAACTAATATATTATTTTAAAACATCCAAAGGAAATAACCCATTCGCTCCTGAAAGGGATCCTTATATATATAGGCAAGGGAAATAACCCATTCATGTTCGAAAATATTTTGTATAAATCAAACTGAGTGTGCTTAATTCTTACTATTTAAACTATTTGAGTTATTTTCGCAATTCATCCAGTATAACGCTTAAACAAGTAAATAATATTTTCCTAAACAATAGATCCACTTATTTTGGTTAGTGACTTTTTCACGCATATAGCAACACTAGCGCTGCTGGGGGTAATATTCTCTGCAAACGCACAAAAGCCTTTTTCAGAGTTATTTACTTTGCATTGATATCTCATATGTGATTAGCTTCTTATTACGCAACATACTTCACGATTTTCGTATTCAAACCTTATTAGTATTTCCTCCTAAGTTCTATATACTCTGGGAACGTATTAAAGCCCTTTTCAGGGCTACACACTTGGTATTGTTGTTACTGGATTAGCGAAACAATTATGAGAACGGAACCAAGGGATAAGCGCCGCTTTCCCGGGAATAATCGAGTACGTCAGCGAGTATATATATATATATATATAACAGTTGAAACACTCCTGTCACAACCTCGGACCTCGAAGACTGCCTTAATACAAGAAAGTACACTAGTCCCTTAATATTTGATATTCAATATTTCATCTATTCAATAAGGCAATCAATACTTCATTTCATTTTACTATATATGCTATTTATATTATATATTCTATATTCTACATAATATTGTAAAGAATATAAATTTAAAAAAAAACAGACAGATTTGGAATTCCTTTGAATATATATATAATATATATATATATATATATATATATATTATATATATATATATACATACATATATAAAATACACGTATTAATCAAAGGACGCATTAAAGTGTCTACCCGCTAGAAATAAGAGTTAAAACCCTCATTTGTACCGCGTAAAAATATTTACACTGAAAATAACATTATATGCGTGCGAGCGAACCGAAAAAAATCTCTCGCATATAGCTTTAAGCTATATATTTAATGGAACAGGTATATATGTGGACAGGTTTGTGGTCTGATACAAAGATCTTACCTTCCTTAGCAATTTTAAACCCTTTGAAACATCTTCCCAGTCCGCCACGTTGAAATCTGTTCGCGTCCTTAAATGTAATTTTAATTCTATAGCTATATAATGATGTTTTAGGCTTGCAACCACCTATATTGATATTTTTGTTATTATTGACTATTTGTATTCCCTTCGATAGTAATAACAATATCAATATCTATATAAATATTCGCTTCTGAATATTTTTGCTGCTGATTAGTCCTTTTCACACTGAGGCTGTCCACAATTTGGCGCTAAGCAATTAAGGTCAGATTTCAACGTGGTGGACTGGGAAGATGTTTCAAAGGGTTAAGATGTGCTGAAGAAGATAAGACTAGAAACCGGTCCACATATATACCTGTTCCATTAAATATATAGCTTTATGCTATATAGGTATGTGAGAGATCTTTTCGGTTCGCTCGCCCCTATACTGTTGAATCGTTTATTTTCAGTGTAAATATTTTTGGTAGTCCAAATGAGGGTTTTAATTCTAATTTCTAGCGGTTAGACACTTTAATGTGTCCTTTGATTAATGTAATTTTAATTCTATAGCCATATAATGCTGATTTAGGCCTGCAACGAACTACATTAATATTGTTGTTCAATATCAATATCTATATAGATATTCGCTTCTGAACATTTTTGATATTATATATATATATATATATATATATATATATATGAGAAAGTTGGTGTGTGAAAGCACGTGGTTGAATATATAGAAAATGGTAAAAAGTGGAAAAAATACAGAAGGTTTGTTTTAAAATAGTGTACATTTAAACACAAGCGAAAACTACCTTTAACAGGCAATTTTTACATGCTAGAAGAAGCAGTCAATATGACAAAATCCACATTTAAGAGCAATTTTCGAAGGGAATGAAAACTAAAAACTTTTACCTTGTTATTTTTTGACTGCTTCTTCTAACATGTAAAAATTACCTGTTAAAGGTAGTTTCTATTTTATATTGAGAATATGTTGTCTATTGACTTTCTATTCATGCTAGGCCACTGGTGGTGAAATTTCTAAGAATATTCGCTACCCTACACACACACACACACACACACACATATATATATATATATATAATATATATTATAATATATATATATATATATATATATTATATATATATATATATATAGATATATATATTATATATAATATATATATATATATAATATATATATATATATATATATATATATAATTAATAAAAAGATATCGATCAGCATTATAATTAAAATAGAAGAAATAAAATAGTATAATCAACCCGATTCCAATGAAAATTGATGAGTAGGTGATATCAAATAGATAGTCTAATCCATTTGTAAAGATTACTAAGCATTCATACAGTTCGTCAGTGTAATATATGACCATGTAAATGCGTTTTTCAATCAGGAAATGTAAAAATGTATGCACACTAGGATTGTCGTTAATGAATTGCGAGTTAACTCACCGGAGATATAATTTTAAATTATATCTTCGGCGAGTTAACTTGGGATTCCTTAACGACAATGTGATCTTCATATAATTAAGGTATCCTCGGTCTAGTGAATAGCTAGCTGGCAACCTCTCGTTGATTAATTATTTCATTAGAAGATTCGCTAGTTAGGAGACATATGTGGCCTGAATTTTACTTGTTGCACTCCCTCAGTTTGAATATATATATATATATATACGTAAGATACATACATACACGCACATATATATATATATATATAATATATATATATATAGATATATATATATATATATATATATACGTAAGATACATATATAGGGTATATAAAATTGCTATTAAATGTGATTTTGGTCGTTTTGACTGCTTCTTCTAGCGTGTAAAAATTACCTGTTAAAGGGTAGTTTTCTCTTGTGTTTAACTGTACACTATTTTATATTTAGTATATACACATACACATACATACAAAGCATTATCACTGGAAAGGCGTGTATAAATACATATACCTATCAAATATATATATATATATATATATATATATATATATATATCCACACGCATACATAATACACACACACATAAGTAAGATCTTTAGAAAAAGTTTCATATGCTAAAAATATATAAACGTTCCTACAAGATTATATAAGGAAACGCACATATACGTATTTCTGTTCCCGGGTACGTTTTCTATTGTATTATGTTTGAAATATTTCAATATATTTCCTATTGAGTTGTAAGTATTATGGAACAAATTGTCTGCTAAATACAGGAAGTGAATTAATCCTTGTTTCGATGCTAAGTTAAGAAATGTCACTATAGCATTTTAGAAAGGAAATATTTATTGTTAAACTTCTTCAGCGGAGGATATTGAATGTCGTACAAATACTTTTATCGGAATATGTTATTCAAAATAAAATTTGTGGAAATAGATTTGAACTAAGTTAAAAGGCCAGTAGACTAGAGAACTCTCTTTACTCTGTTTTACTCTTTTACTTGTTTCAGTCATGTGACTGCGGCCATGCTCGAGCACCGCCTTTCTAGTCTAGCAAATCGACCCCAGAACTTATTCTTTGTAAACCCAGTACTTATTCTATCGGTCTCTTTTGCCGAACCGCTAGGTTACGGAGACGTAAACACACCAGCATCGGTTGTCAAGCGATGCTAGGGGGACAAACACAGACACACAAACATACACACACATATATATATACATATATACGACAGGCTTCTTTCAGTTTCCGTCTACCAAATCCACTCACAAGGCATTGGTCGGCCCGGGGCTATTGCAGAAGACACTTGCCCAAGATGCCACGTAGTGGGACTGAACCACACAGCCACTCCTGCGCTACTTACCACACAGCCACTCCTGCGCCTTTATAAATGAACGTATATAAATGCCCAATAAAACTCAAAAGGTTATGGACGCTTGTTTCAATCATTTCCATCCACCTTGAAGAGAGACATGAATATGTCTGGAGAAACTATGCAAATTCTTCATACGATCGAATTTAAGATTTTCATTTAAACTATATCCAACAGAAAAAGAATAAAGTGTATGTTATAGTGTATGTTGTTGGTACTGTAACATTCTTGTCGTCACTAAAATGTTGTGGCGGTATTCCGCGTTTTATTATACGTGAGTCACACCACTTTGTTATGTGGGAAGGGCTGCACCATTTTCACTGCAACAGTATAATTGCGATTTATATATGATCCATCCATCCACAAACCCACCTACCTACCTACCTACCTACCTACCTACCTACCTACCTACCTACCTACCTACCTACCTACCTACCTATCTACGTACCTACCTACGTACCTACGTACCTACCTACGTACCTACCTACCTACCTACCTAATTATGTTTCTGGCTTTGGGTAAAAGAATATGCTGGAAGATCACTTAATTATAATTTTATTCAACATGTTCCGCTATCAGATTCATAGACCTATTGAAGCAGTCCGTCAGCTTTTATAAGCCCCGTTAAAAGAGCTCGGACGTTTGGGCCTCCAAGTAGGACTTTCGTGACACCTTAAAGCCAAGAACTGTTCTCGTCGTACACACACACACACACACACACACACACACACACACACACACACACATATCTATATATATAAGAAGAAGAAAATGGAGAGATTGGCATATAGACAGCAATTTATTGAAACAATTCCGAATTCGAACAATATCAAACTCGTAGAACCTACAATTGTTTCCGTGTCGAATCAATTAATTCAAATTAGAAAATTTAAATTAAAGATTCCTATTGAATCCTAGCTAACTGAACATTTCGTCGGGGTCAGAACTTGATAGTAAAAGGAACTACACCCCAATGTGTTGATATATCATTGCTAGACACAGCGTTAAATTCACCTGACGAAATGTTCAATTAACTATAATCCAATATAAATCTTTAATTTTCCCAATTTGAATTAATTGATTCGATATGGAAACAATTGTAGGTTCTACGAGTTTGATATTGTTCGAATTCGGAATTGATTCAATAAATTGATGTCTCTATGTCAATTTCTCTATTTTCTTCTTTTTCTTATACGTAACATACCCATCTATAGGTGCAGGAGTGGTAAGTAGTTTGTTTACCAACTACATGGTTCCGGGATCAGTCCCACTGCGTGGCATCTTGGGCAAGTGTCTTCTGCTATAGCTCCGGGCCGACCAATGCCTTGTGAGTGGATTTGGTAGACGGAAACTGAAAGAAGCCTGTCGTATATATGTATATATATATATATATGCGTGTATGCTTGTGTGCCTGTGCTTGTCCCCTAGCATTGCTTGACAACCGATGCTGGTGTGTTTATGTCCCCGTTAATTAGCAGTTCGGCAAAAGAGACCGATAGAATAAGTACTGGGCTTACATAGAATAAGTCCCGGGGTCGAGTTGCTCGACTAAAGGCGGTGCTCCAGCATGACCGAAGTCAAATGACTGAAACAAGTAAAAGAGTAAAGAGTATACACACGAATGTGAAGCTAGCATCTTTTAGTATTTCACTGATATACTGGATAAAACTGGGGAACTTGCAAGCTGACATTCTTTTAAGAGATATCTATATGCTTGAAATAATATATATATATATATTTAAATACTGTGGGCAGTTTCATTCAGATAAAATCAGGAAGCAACCTGAGTCTGATTTTCTCCTGTAAGAGGAAGGAACTTATACTATTGCACTTCAGAAGAGAAAAGGACAAGAAGAAAAACGTTGAAACGAGTGAATGTACACAAAAAAAGTGCAGTAACCAATCATCATTTTAAATAAATAATTTTGAACTTAAACAAAGGCACAAAAAGCGGTCAATGTGTAATATTAATTATACATGAATCATAGTTGATATTTTATTCTTACTTTTAACTTGAAGAGACTTCAATTCCCATTGTTTCAATTCATTTAATGTATTGCATTTATTATTCATTGACAATGTTAGGTCGGCGAATTGCCAGAATTGTTTAGTTAACATGCCGGATAAATGCTAGGCGCCATTTCTTCCGGCTTTAAATTCTGAGTTCAAATTTCACTGAGGTCGATTTTGCGTTTCATCCTTTCTAGTTCGATAATATAAGTACCAGTTGAGCATTAGGGTAGTTGTAATCGACTATTCCACCCCCGCGAGAAAAATATCTGGCTTTGTGCATTATTTACATTATTTACATTCGACGGATATTTTTCCTCATCTTGTTTGTTATTAACGCAACCTTTCAGCTGATATACCTTCCAGTCTTCTTCAGCTATCTTGGGGAAATTTTGAACATGGGTTTTCATTCCTAAAGAAGGCTGGGGGCGGGTATATCAGCCGAAACGTTGTGTTTACAACAAACAAGATGAGGACAAATATCGGTTGAATGTAAATAATGTAAATAATGTAACTAATGCACATAATTCCACATCTGTTAAATATAGAACTGTATTTCCAGGCTTTGTGCCTATATAAGAAAGAAGCATATAATTCTGCTTGGTACTCTGTTACTTAGCCCGTTCGTAACGCTTCCAAGAGATTAGTTGAAGGGGGAGAGGAGGGATGTGAGGTGGGCAGGATCTAGGGAGGTGAGGGGAGACAGGGAAGGAACAGGAGAAGGAGATATAGGGAATAGACAGGGGATGTGAGAGGGAGGTTATGATGTGTGAAATGTGTAATTTTAAAAATTAAGTTTTTGTTCTTCGTTACTTAGCCCGTCTGTAACGCTTTCACGTGATTAGTTGAAAGGAAAGGCGAAGAGCGAAAGAAAAATGAATGAGTAAAAAAAAAAGGGTATGTCGTAGGGTCAGAAAGAAAGAGAGAGAGTGCAGTATATTAAATCTATAAAATTATGCATAAAGGATATAAAACGTATATATAAAGTGCATTAAGCAATTTTCGTATACCAGTTTCCTTCTCTTTGCAATGATTTGCAGATGAGCGACTATCTTTTGATATAGACACACCACAGGCTCCGTTTTCAGGTTTTTTTAATAAGGTTTTCTGAAGTAACCCGATAAGTTTACCATTAATTCCATGAAATATTCATGGGTCCCGCTAGTTATTATATATTTATGATATTCATTGTAGCGACTGCTTGTTGATATTCCAGTCATTGTTGAAATTCTCTAATGCTTCTGTTTCTTTCTTTCTTTCTTTAATGATTCTTCTTTTCTTCTTTTTGGTTCTGTAACCATAACAATCTGCTTACCGGGTTTATGCATAAATATCAGGTCCCTTGGGTGTCCGAAATGATTTTGAATGCGTGCTTACATACATACATACATACATACATACATACATACATACATACATACATACATACATACAGGAGTGGCTGTGTGGTAAGTAGCTTGCTTACAAACCACATGGTTCCGGGTTCAGTCCCACTGCATGGCATCTTGGGCAAGTGTCTTCTGCTATAGCCCCAGGCCGACCAATGCCTTGTGAGTGGATTTGGTAGACGGAAACTGACAGAAGCCTGTCATATATATGTATATATATAAGTGTGTGTGTATGTGTTTGTGTGTGTGTGTTTGTCCCCGTAGCATTGCTTGACAACCAATGCTGGTGTGGTTACGTCCCCGTCACTTAGCGGTTCGGCAAAAGAGACCGATAGAATAAGTACTGGGATTACAAAGAATAAGTCCAGGGATCGATTTGCTCGACTAAAGGCGATGCTCCAGCATGGCCGCAGTCAAATGACTGAAACAAGTAAAATAGAAATAGAAATAGATATGTGTGTGAATGTCTATATATATGTATATATATATATAAAATATGCGTGTGTGTGTATGTATGTGGTTAAGATGTGGTATGTATGTCATGCATATATCTATGCATGTATGTAGTGCACATTGAAATTGCTTATTGAACGGCCTTTTGACATTTTCTGATATTTTGCAGATACCATACATTTCACCTGCATACATTTTTTCAAGTTGTTCGTTAGCGATAAGAATCTATGTAGGTTAAACTTACTCCGTATTATCACAATATTGGCAAGTGATGGAATCTGATTTCAACAGACATCTGAAATCATTAGTAAATAAATTTTAAAAAGTAAATATAAATGTAATAACCGTATTAATAGATATAATTGAATGATATTGTTTAAATACAATATTGGATATTTATGCAGAGATGAAGGAAAACAGGGATTTGTGCAGTTAAAAAATAATG
This sequence comes from Octopus sinensis, assembly GCF_006345805.1. NCBI lineage: Eukaryota > Metazoa > Mollusca > Cephalopoda > Octopoda > Octopodidae > Octopus > Octopus sinensis. Next base: position 57,896,878 of record NC_043004.1, on the reverse strand, counting down.
ATTTTTGTAACGTATAAGATGTCGAAACTGGTAAACGAATTTTCGAAGCTAACACCCTTTAACTAGGCTTTGTATCAAGATATAAAATAGTTTTAGTGACAGGCAATCAATATAATCTTTAAGATGGTGTGGAATTTGTATCATTTGTATGTAGGAAAGTTTACGGTTCCTACAAGAAAAGCTTTTATTTAACGAAACTCCGAAACTCTTCAAAACTCAGAACTCTTCAACCTATAAGAAAATATTCAAAAGTTGCTCATCAGCTGCTCACCAGAGAGGTATATATCTTTTACTTGTTTCAGTTATTAAGCTGCAGCCATGTTGGGGCACTGCCTTGAAGAATTTTTGTCGAACTTATCCTGTTCAGGACTTACAAGTGTAAAGACCGATACTTTTTCGATCGGTCTATTTTGCCGAGACACATCAACAATGATTGTAAAGCCTTCTTTCAGCTTCCACGTACCTAACCTACTGCAAAGGCTTTGGTTAGCTCGAGGTTATGGTAGAAGACACTTGCTGTGGCACTCAATCGGATTCATGTATTTGTGAGGAAAATATCTAAGCTCAAGGACACGAAAGGATGAAAGGTAAAGTCGATCTTGGCGGAATTCGAACACAGAACCTAAAGTTGGATGAAATGCTGCTTAGCATTTTGCCATCTGCGGTAACGATTCTGCCAGCACACCGCCCTAATATATATGAATTTAGAAATAGTTTAGAAATATACATGAGTTTAGAAATAGTAAAATCTGTATAGAAGCCGGTGAAGTGGATTGTACATGTATTGCAAAAGAGGCAATTGTCACACAGTCACTCTGACTTACATATCTGTAAAATGCCCACATACATATAAGCTAATTCTGGAAAATGTGATTTATTAGGTTGTCAAGAAAGTTCTTGCAGAATTTTTAATTTTGGTTTTTAAATGATGTATTTTCAAATTAATTTTCGTAAAATTACATGGACGTTATATATCATATTAAAGCCCATTTTTCGCTTTAGCTAATCGTGTTACTCTTTTTCTTTTTGAATAATTAGGCAATTTTTTCCCGGAACGTTGAATACAACATGGATATAAAGCAAATTCGCACAATTTTCTTATTCCAGTTCAAGCTAGGCCGAAAAGCTGCTGAAACAATTCGCGATATCAACGATGAATTTGGCCCAAGAACCACTATTGAGCGTACAGCACAATGGTAGTTCAAGAAATTTCGTAGCGGTGACGAGACTCTTGAAGATGATAAGCGTAGTGGTTAGTCATCGGATGTTGACAACGATCAACTAAGAGCCTTAGTCGAAGCCAATCTACACACAACTGTTCAAGAGCTTGCTTCTGAATTAGACGTAACGTATACGACAATTTTCAACCACTTGAAAGAGATTGGAAAAACAAAAATACTTCAGAAATGGACGACAACAACCCTCCCCGCCAAAAAAACGCCGTTTTGAAGTGTCGTCTTGACTTCTTTTACGCAACAAGAACGACCCGTTTCTCGACCGGATTGTGATTTGCGATGAAAAGTGGATTCTTTACGATAACCGGTAACGCTCAGCTCAGTGGTTGGACGCCGATGAAGCTCCACGGAACTTCCCGAAGCCAAAGTTGCATCAAAAGAGGGTCATAGTGACTGTTTGGTGGTCTGCGGCCGGTCTCATCCATCACAGCTTTTTGGATCCAGTTGAAACCATTACGGCGGAAAGGTGCTGTCAGCAAATGGATGAAATGCATAAGAAACTCCAACATCAACTACAGCCAGCATTGGTCAATAGAAAAGGACCAATTCTTCTCCACGACAACGCTCAGCAGCTCGTCGCACAACTAACCCTGCAGAAGTTGAACGAATTGGGCTACGAAACTCTGCCTCATCCTCCATACTCACCAGACCTCTCGCCTACCACTTTTCAAGCAACTCGAAAACTTCCTGTGTGAGAAATGCTTCAAAAACCAAGACGATGCCAAACACGCCTTCAACGACTTCATCGCTACCAGAACGCAGGTTTTCTTCGCTACTGGCATAAAGAAACTTGTTTCGCGTTGGCAAAAGTGTGTTGATTCTAACGGTGTTTATTTCGATTGATAAAGTTTGTATGAGACGAGATATGTGAATTTAAAGGTTAAAAACCGCAATAACTTTCTTGACAACTTAATAGCTGTGAAATGTCGGATATCCATTATGATACATATTTGTATATGGACACATACACGCACACAAAACACACACACACACATAAACACAGACACACACATCAGAGGGGCATGTACATGTGCGTGTACGCGTGCCTTTTGCTAATGAGCGTTCTTAGTTGATATAAGTGGAGGCGCAATGGCCCAGTGGTTAGGGCAGCGGACTCGCGGTCGTAGGATCGCGGTTTCGATTCCCAGACCGGGCGTTTGTGAGTGTTTATTGAGCGAAAACACCTAAAGCTCGACGAGGCTCCGGCAGGGGATGGTGGTGATCCCTGCTGTACTCTTTCACCACAACTTTCTCTCACTCTTACTTCCTGTTTCTGTTGTACCTGTATTTCAAAGGGCCGGCCTTGTCACTCTCTGTGTCACGCTGAATATCCCCGAGAACTACGTTAAGGGTACACGTGTCTGTGGAGTGTTCAGCCACTTACACGTTAATTTCACGAGCAGGCTGTTCCGTTGATTCGGATCAACCGGAACCCTCGTCGTCGTAACCGACGGAGTGCTTCCATCCAGTTGATATAAGCATCGACTGGGAAACTGATGACTGTATGAAGTTCCATGAGGTCTTCACGCTACATCGAGACACACAGATATTAAGAGGGCAGTCAATTTTATGGGCCAAACATCTGACTGGTACTTAAATCTTATCGAGCATAGAGAAAAATAAAAAGACAAAATCGACTTCAGCGGTATCCAAAATGTGGAATGCGTAAGAAGTATTTACTCTTTTACTCTTTTACTTGTTTCAGTCATTTGACTGCGGCCATGCTGGAGCACCGCCTTTAGTCGAGCAAATCGACCCCAGGACTTATTCTTTATAAGCCTAGTACGTATTCTATCAGTTTCTTTTGCCGAACCGCTAAGTTACGGGGACGTAAACACACTAGCTTCGATTGTCAAGCGACGTTGAGGGGGATAAACACAGCACACACACACACATATATATATATACAGTTTCCGTCTATCAAATCCACTCACAAGGCTTTGGTCGCCCCGAGACTATAGTAGAAGACACTTGCTTAAGGTGCCATGCAGTAGGACTGAACCCGGAACCATGTGGTTGGCAAGCAAGGTACTTACTACACAGCCACTCCTGCGCCTGAAACATCTCGAAACATTTTATGCATTACTCTACCAATTCAGTGATCTTCATGGATGAATAATCTTTATATATAAAAGTGGGGTTGTGTGCTGTCTGTCTCCTACGATTTAGATTCCTAACTACTCCCACATTTTGCGGGGCAGTTTAACCAAAACAGGGTATCTTATAGTCGTAATTCATATCGAGCCCTTCTGGGTATTAGCGCGCGTCTACGATGAGTCTACGATTTAAAAAAAAATTACCATCAATTTTTCCCATTTTTAATGCATTTTTGGCATATATAAGGGAAGTAACTCCCTAAAAATTTATTATTAAATCTCAGAACGTAAAAAGCTACAGTAACCCTACCCCCTTTGTGGTTAGCCATATTGAGATGGCTATTATACGTTACATCTCTAAAAATGCTTATATAGTTATTTCCCTTACAAACCCGAGCAATGCCTGGCGATACTGCTAGTATAGAAAATAAGGTTAAAGTAAACAATAATCAATGAACTGAAAATTAACGGTTCTCCTTAATACATTATAATTACCCGTCTCCACACCACCTTCACCTAGATTCGCATGTGAGAATATAATCCACAAATTTTCTATAATAGTTAAACTATTATACACACACATATTTTCAAATATATATATATAAATATGTCATATATATGTATTTTGATATACATACGTGTACACATACAGAGACAGACTGACACACACACACACACATACACGCACACACATATATACATACTAATATCTATATCTATATATATGTGTAGACATTTTCATTAAAACAGTAATTTCATTTTGATCAATTATTAGAAAAAAAAACAACTCAAAAGAGAAAGAAATACAAAATAAAGCATACTCTGCTAATGATCTTAATCAATCACATGATTAGGGTAAATTAAATATCTGAATATATTAAGGCCCGTGTTGAAATAACGTGATTAAAAGAAATTGACCTAAATAATTCCCCCCTCTGCCCCCAAATGTCAAGTTGTTAATGGATGGGATTCTATGGCGTGTATATCTCATTAAGTTATTTTATAGTAACATGCTGATCAAATAAGAGATTAAATGCAACATCTGACATTTTGGATATGTAAACTGTGGCTTTTGTTGAATGGATGCTTGTATTTATGACCCTAACACACGACTCTGTTTCGACGAAGTCTACATTTTGTTTATGAGATCATTATCAATGGAATAAAACATACAAGAATCTTTGTAATTCATTCATACACAACACTCATGTCCACACAACGAAATAGATACTTGGATACAAACGATATGACATATTTTAAAGTACACACAAAGGCCGCTGAGAAAAATTTGGTAAAGCCGAACAAAACTACGTCCGGTTCCTGGGTGAGGTGGGGTTGCTCTCAAAATTCAAAGTTACAGAGTATTTTCTTTAGAGAGGTGCTCTACATAATTAGAAATCATATATTAACTCCCTGATTTCATATAGACTCCACTTTTATACGCCTTGATTGCACAAATACGCACTTCATTGATTTCATATTTTGGCACAAGGCCAGCATTTTCGGGACTGCGAGGTAAGTCGACTACATCGACCCCAGTCACCAACTAGTGCATATGTTATCGATCCCAAAAGGATGAAAGGCAAATCGACCTCGGCAGAATTTGAACTCAGAACTCAGAACATGAAACCGTTGAACATTTTACACGACATATCAACGATTCTGCTTATCAGCTTGTCGCTTTAATATGCACATGCCAATTACAAGTAAATGCAAAATGTTAAATATATATATATATCCGAAATTTTCACCTCTATACGTGGCTGTGTGGTAAGTAGCTTGCTTACCAACTACATGGTTCCGGGTTCAGTCCCACTGCGTGGCACCTTTCGCAAGTGTCTTCTACTATAGCCTTGGGCCGACCAAAGCCTTGTGAGTGGATTTGGTAGACGGAAACTGAAAGAAGCCCGTCGTATATATGTATATATATGTGTGTGCGTGTATGTATGTGTGTCTGTTAGTCCCCCTAGCATTGCTTGACAACCGATGATGGTGTGTTTATGTCCCCGTCACTTTGCGGTTCGGCAAAAGAGACCGATAGAATAAGTACTGGGCTTCCAAAGAATAAGTCCCGGGGTCGATTTGCTCGACTAAAGGCGGTGCTCCAGCATGGCCACAGTCAAATGACTGAAACAAGTAAAAGAATAAAAGAGCATATATATATATATATATATATATATATATATATATATGTATGTTGCATAATAAGACGAATGGTTACACCTGATAGCTTACTGGGTAAAGCACGGTCACTTTCAGTGATCATTATGTATATCGCAAATGAAAGACGGAAGATGGAATATACGAGAATTTATTAATCACAATTATTTCGGCACATTGATCTCTCACGAGTAATCGACTGTTTTGATTTATAAATTCTCGTATATTCCATCTTCC
>NC_043004.1:57881150-57886150 GCF_006345805.1 Octopus sinensis | reverse complement strand
GGATGGATGGCAACAAGACAGTGCTTGATTGGTTCTTTATTGTTATTGAGCCCGAACGGATGAAAGGCATAACTAACTTCACTGCTAAACATTTTGTCCGACCAACTAGTTTGCCGCCTTTGCAATACTTTCAAACCTAGGCCCAGAGCCAGTATACTTTTGTTCTTTTGGATAGAGCCGGTTAACCGATTATATAGTCCGCAGTATTTGACTGGTACTTTACTTAATCGTTTATCTCAGAAAGAAATGTTGGAAACCATTTTGTTCGACGTGCCAACGATTTTCATGGTTTGCCGTCATAAGAATAATGTTAATAGAAATGATAATAATGCTTTCTACTATATGCACGATGCTAGCAATTTCGGGGAGTAGGCTTGTCGATTACATAGACCCCAGTGCACAACTGGTACTTATTTTATGGATCCCCGAAACAATGAAAGACAAAGTCGTCCTTGGTGGAATTTGAACTCGGAACGTAAAGACAGATGAAATGTTGTTAGGTATTTCGCCCGGTTTGCTAACGATTCTACCAGTCACCGCCTTAATAATAATAATAATAATAATAATAATAATAATAATAATAATAATAATAATAATAATAATAATAATAATAATAATAATAATAATAATAATAATAATAATAATGATAATAATAATGATAATAATAATAATCCATTGGAAGACCATATTTTAAGGGTTGTCATGTCAAAATAAGTTGTTCTTTATTTTCTAAAATAAACTGAAAAAAATCGTACTTACAGATTTTTCTTTTCTACGTTTACAGAAAAAGAAAACGGAATTCGAAAGGAAAATGATTTACTTTCAAAAATGGTTAACTCTCAGTGGACAGTTCCAGAAAATGATTTCAGTAAATTGTGTTTGGTACTTACCTAAAAAGAGAAAGTAAAAATAACAAAATTTTAATGAAGTGTTTGGTTATTTTTCTGTATGATAAAAAATATAATTGGATATTTGTTGGAGTGAAGTGAAAATACGTATATATGTACATCTGAGCAATTGTAATGTATAAAGAAGGAAAAATATCTCAAAACGTATGTAGAAAATATCTTGAATTTTAGTTCACAAAATCGATAACGTTGTTTTGTACACGTTTGTTCTTATGCTTCATATTAGCACTTATTAAACTATATCACAACCATATATTATTATACTTTGCGATATAGGCGCAGGCATGGCCGTGTGATAAGAAGCTGGCTTCCCAACCACAAGGTTCCGGGTTGAGTCCCACGATATGATATCTTGTGCAAGTGTGTCTTTCTATGTAGCCTCGGACCGACCAAAGCCTTCTGAGTGAATTTGACAGGGGGAACTGGAAGAATCTTATCGAATATATATATATATATATATACTCTTTTACTATTTTACTTGTTTCAGTCATTTGACTGCGGCCATGCTGGAGCACCGCCTTTAGTCGAGCAATTCGACCCCGGGACTTATTCTTTGTAAGCTCAGTACTTATTCTATCGGTCTCTTTTGCCGAACCGCCTGGGGTACAAACACAGACACACAAACACATACACACATATATATATATACATATATACGACAGGCTTCTTTCAGTTCCCGTCTACCAAATCCATACACAAGGCATTGGTCGGCCCGGGGCTATAGCAGAAGACATTTGCCCAAGATGCCACGCAGTGGGACTGAACCCGGAACCATGTGGTTGGTTAGCAAGCTACTTACCACACAGCCACTCCTGCGCCTATATATATATATATATATATATATATATATATATATATTATATATATATATTATATATATATATATATAATATATATATATATATATATGTATCTACGAGTATGTGTGTGTGTTTCTCTGTTTGTCCACCACCACCACCGCTTCACAACCAGTGCGGGTGTGTTTACATCCCCGTAATCTAGTGGATCGGCAAAACAGACCAATAGAATAAATGTGTCTTTAAAAATAAGTTCTGTTGTCGAGTTTTTCGACTAAAACCCTTCAAGGTGGTGGTCCAGCTTGGCTGTAGCCCAATGACTGAAAGATCATATATATATATTTATCCTTTTACGTAAACGTAATCCATGTGAATATCTTGGTATTTTTTTTCATGAGAGCGTTACTATCCTGGTGTGTAGGATAACAGATAGCCAAGCAAGTAGTCGGCAGTCCGTATACTATTCTCCGCACTGCATACTTCAACCGTGATTAGGGTCAGAGTGCTCAAATTGACCACACCATCTACCTCTGGTTCTCAACCATTTTTTGTCCTTTGATTCCTATTTTACGCGGATGGATCCTCATAGCCTTTCAATGTAATTATAAATAAATCCCATTCTATTTTTGTAAGTAAATATTATTAGGAATTGTATAAAATACTGGTTTCGAATTTTGGCACAAGGCCAGACATTTGTGTGTGTGTGTGTGTAGAGGGGGGGGTAATCGATTATAACAAGCTCAGTGTACAACTGGTATTTATTTTATGGACCCCGAAAGGAGGATGAAAGGCAAAATCAACATCGGGGAATTTGAACCCAGAACCTAAAAACGGACGAAATACCGCTAAGCATTAGAATTGTATAAAATACTGATTCCAAATTTTGACATAAGGTCAGTAAGTTCGGGGAAGGGTATAAGTCGATTACATCGAACCCAGTCCTCAGCTGCTACTTATTTCCTCGACCCCGAAAGAATGAAAGACAAAGTCGACCTCGGCGTTATTTGAACTCAGAACGTAACGACGGACGAAGGGTCGCTAAGTATTTATCGTGGAGTGCTAACGATTCTATCAGCTCGCCGTTTTAGAATTGTATAAAATATTAAAACATGTTCTGTATTATGGAAGTATAACCAGTTTATTGCATATACATTTTAACAACCAAATCTTATAGGGACCCCGGTTGAGAACCCCCCTGATCTATATTATCAATAAATATAGCAATCATCACTCCAAGCAGCGGTAATACTACAAAAAATGGTTAGTAGGTTGTTTAAATGCGGTGCTGAGCTGAAATTTTTGTGTGGGCTTGGCGAAGGCAAAGAGAACTCCTCTTATCATAACCTTCCCTAGAACATCTACATGAAAATCACTTCATGAGTGTATTAAGGAATGAGGAATTTGACCAAAGAAGTGGATCGTTTAACGGATAGCATCTTTTATATGTGATAGATATTTTGAAATTCTTTAAAACTAAACACATTTTTGATTATCAAAAGAAAATAAAAGCGAGATTTATTAATATATAAAGAGGCTATTAAAGCTCGTGCAAACCACGTAAAATCGCTAAAATACCTTAAATAAATGTAAATGATAAGGAATATTTGCCGCATAGTAGCAAAGTTGTAAAAGCAAAAATAGTGCAGTAAGAATTAAATGGAAAAAAAACCCAAGAAAAAACATGCGTAACAACAGACTTTACTGCAATGAAAATTTAGGGCATCATAAAATTGAAAAAGACAAACTATTTTCACTTAATAGATAGTAATTACGGTGAAATCTGATGACGAATTAGATAACAAGAAAGAGAAAGATTATTGCCAAGGGAAAAATTAAGCGCTGACTAAATAAAGCTGCATACATACATACATACATACATACATAGATGAAACAATACAGGCATGCACAGAATTACATACATGCATTCATAAATATACGCACACACACGAACACACACGTACTCGCAATCACATTATTTAGTTATATAAACATCAAAGTTTTTGCAAAAAAACAAAAACTTCCCATAAAATCTATGCTATGTAGCACAGATAGTCTAGGTAATTATTGAAAAATTATAGAATATAGACATGTTATATATATATATATTGTCATAATTTCTGGCTTCTAAGGTGGCAAGTTGGTAGAATTGTTAGAGTCGGACAAAATACAGTTCAATATTTCTTTCGATTCTTTATAGTCTACGTTCAAATTTGTGTTTAACTTTGTGTTTCAACTTTCCTGGGTTAATAAAATTAAGTTCCAGTGAAGTGCAGGGATCGATGGTATTGACTTAACCTCTTCTCTGGCCTTGTGTCGTAATTATTATTACCTGGTCATTTGCTGAGTATTTCTACATCTTTATGTTAGAAGCTCTAACTAAACTAATACATTTTAGAAACAAAAATTTTGTTTAGGATTGGTTGTAACAGGAAAAAATTATATTTGTAGGCTGTCTAGAGTCACCAGTGATGTGTAGAATAGGTGAATGCCGACTTTCAAGACAAATGTCATTCGGTTTAAAGAACGCAATACAATTTCATTTTTTTTAAGTACGACTTTCTAAAGTGAAATACGTTCTTGAATTACGATATCGAACCAGGAAATTGATTATATTCGTAATTATTGAAACAAACGTTGCACATCACTTTTCAATTAAAACTTCCTAAACTTTAGACAAGTATACGCATTCAATAGCTAGTTTCCCAAACGTAGCGGATGTAAAACTTTGCAGTCTTTTCTGTTTATTTCCTGTCATCTTTAACCCTAAAGAAGGATTCCGTTTGAAAACTTGGATACACCACCCCCATGGCAATTTCACCACACACTTTCTATTTTCAAGTATTACAGGACTTTCTGATGCACCAGTCTTGTTGGATTCTGTTTATTTGGCTCTATAATAAATAACTCTTGATTAACATTAGATAAATGTTTACAAAATACAGATAAAATATAGATAAAAAAGGTTATCTATGTAACTGATACTAAATTACAAATTTTTTGAAAGGGAACAATTAATTAAATCGGCATTGGTTCTTGATTAGTATCTTGATAACTCCACGGTGGTAAAAAGTATAGTTACGCCTGGGAGAATATGAAGCCAGAACGTATTTAGGCCTAAAATTAAAACCTTTATTCCTGCACTTTAGCGCTTTTGTTATTTCTCCCATTACATTATAATAAATAACGTTTACATTTCGAGTAAAAGTGAGCTGTCATGATTTTCAAAACGCTTTTGTTTAAACACTACTATTTTAAAAGGAAACATACATTATCCTGAACGTTTCATAAACAAAAT
>NC_043004.1:57868650-57876150 GCF_006345805.1 Octopus sinensis | reverse complement strand
AATTTATCGAGCTAAGTTTATTCATGCAGAAAAACTATAAGATAGAAAATAGTGTCAAAATGTTAAGTTATTAAGCTGCTGCATGGTTTTCTTTCAAATAAACCTAAGAGTATATAAACTAGGGTAATCAATAAATAAGTCATAATCCCCACAATATTGACTATACCTATTTTAATCCACTGCTTGAGTTTTGTTATGCCACTGAATTTATCAATCCTGAAACTCTGTGAATCAAATGGTTATTTAGATAGGATCAATCCTCTGTATATTGATAGACTTGCAATATATAAGCTCTCAACACCATTCATTTTAATAGCCTCTAATTACGATGTATGTTAATCTTTTGAACTCTGGTGATTTTTCAAATGCATCTGACCAATGACCTCGTAATCATAATTATCTCAACATGTAACAGTAGAGCGGCACAAAAAGAAAACTAATTTCAGTAATCCTGTTGACTCTAATGCGTTATAAGCAGCTTTTCATTCTTCTGAATATAAGATTTGCAATTGTGGGACAGAAAGGAGAGTAAAGACATACACATATGATCATTTATTTACATACAGGCTGGGATGACACACAACGCCAGATGAATATGTTTACACATACACACACACACACACACACACATCCTATGGTCCGCTGAGAGGGATATATCCTACGGCTCACGAAGCTTTACATTCGAAGGACCTGGAACGAATTATTATTGATATTCAGCGGTATCAGCACCAAGCTGTGTTTAGGCATAAGCGCGAACTTCATTTCATCTAACATAAAGTTCTAGTACTGATATATATATATAATATATATATATATATGTTATATATATATTATATATATATATATTATATATATGTGTGTGTGTGGTGTTGTGTGTGTGTGTGTGCGTGTGTGTGGTGTGTGTGGGTGGGTGTGTATGTGTGTGTGTGTATACACACATATGTTTGTGTGCGTGTAAAAGTGAGTGAATACATAGATGTAGATAATTTATCTGCATATACACTGTGCAACCAGTGCACTACACACACAGACACACACAGACACACACACATATATATATGTAAGTAGAAAAGCTTCTCTCTGAATTATTTTATGCGTGAAGATTGGCGGCAGTTTTGATGTTCGTAATGTATTAATGTGAAAGCTGAGAACAAGATTTGAAGCTGAATTAAAAGCAAGAATATTGACATGGTGCTATGTGCCATCAGATCAACTTAATAAGCCCCATAGCCTGTTAAATATCAATGTACATGAAATTTTAGTTCTGGCTTAGAACATTCACATCGACACCAAACAGTGGCCAACAAAACCATAGAACACTTGAATGCCAGCATTTAAATAACTCAATGGTATATAACAAAACAGTATCAATAAATGTCGGTCATATGATTACCTTCGATTTGACTGAATCTAATTATATAGTCATTCATGCTGTATTAGTAAAACACACACACACGCACACACACACTCTAGCATATAAGAGGATATATTTTTAATGTTTAAACCATATAAATATATTATGTGTTAGCCGCAGTGTTGTTCTCATCTTGATTGTTATTTTCACTACGTTTCGGCAACGTACGCCCAGCATTCATCGGGTGTCTTGTGATTCACCCGAGTGTCTTGAGGACACTACTCCAACTAAAACGTAATATAAAAATTCCTTGTCTCAGAAACATAGAATTGTATCATATGAATATATTTCATACCACATTTGTATTAACAAAATGTTAATATTGAGGTCTATATTTCCAAAATATATTTGATAATTTCATTAAAAATCTTCCAATACCAGTAGTACTTTCGATGTCTTTTATTTCCCTGTAGCAACATGATACGAATGGCAATACAGGCGAGTAACAAATATTTTTATGCGGGCGTGTACCCAAAAGAAACCGGAATTTTGCAATATTATTTTTATTTACCTAGTTTTACAATGTGTACACTTCGCTTTCTCTGTGTTCTCCATTTGAAGCAATGCATCGGCCCAGATGCATTTTCCACTGTTTGAAGCTATACTGGAACTCTTGCGAAGTGAGACCTTTTAACGCCTCCGTCGTTTATTTTTTCACCTCTTCCACATCTGCAAGTTCCGTAGCACCAGCTTTCGTCACCAGTGATGACCTTCGAAGTAAGTTCCGGATCAACTGCTAAATGTTCTTTCAGTTCACGATACGCATTTAGTCGTGACTGCTTTTGATCTTCGTGTAGTAAGCGAGGCACAAATTATGCTGCAACTCTTTTTTTATTTGCAATTCTTCGCTCAAAAATTGTTGGCAGGAGCTCCAGGACAAACCATTCATATCAAAAAGTTCGTCAATGGTTCGGTGATGATCCTTCAAGATCAGTTCAAGAGTTTTCACGATGTTTACATTCGTTCGGGAGGTCGACGGTAGCCCTGGACATGGTTGGTCGTCAAGCGACAAGTGATCATTCCTAACGCATGAAAACCACACATAAACTTATGTTTTGCAGCGGCCTTGTAAGCTGTTTGAAGTATGACAACTGTTTCGGCCACTGTTTACCCCAGCAGAAAAACAATTTCACAGAAGAATACTGTTCCTTCGTCTCAGACATCGCATAAATCGACGAACAGGAGAGAAGCACTGCGCAACAAAGACGCGCCACATTGTAATATGACGCCACTGAATAATACCTATTTCTTTATTACCCACAAGGGGCTAAACACAGAGGGGACAAACAAGGACAGACATAGGTATTAAGTCGATTACATCGACCCCAGTGCGTAACTGGTACTTAATTTATCGACCCCGAAAGGATGCAAGCCAAAGTCAACCTCGACGGCATTAGTATTTGAATTCAGAAAGTAAAGGAGTACGAAATACCTATTTCTTTATTACCCACAAGGGGCTAAACACAGAGGGGACAAACAAGGACAGACAAATGGATTAAGTCGATTACATCGACCCCAGTGCGTAACTGGTACTTAATTTATCGACCCCGAAAGGATGAAAAGCAAAGTCAACCACGGCGGAATATGAACTCACAACGTAACGACAGACGAAATACCGCTAAGCATTTCGCCCGGCGTGCTAACGTTTCTGCCAGCTCGCCGCCTTTTTTCGCCCGGCGTGCTAACGTTTCTTCTGCCAGCTACCGGTAGGCAGACTGATGCCTGTGAGTCGGATTAAGTGACTTCTAGCGGCTAAAGCCTGAACTACTACAGGCTTGTCCCACAGAGAACGATTCCGATTACCATTGGGTATTCTCTTGTATTTTTAGCTTTAAACCTCATTAAACACGGAATTCTTTAGCTTTATTCATACATTATGCACACGGATATATACATATATATAAGTGTTTGTGTGTATGTGGGTGTGTACACATATATATTATTTATTTACATTATTTACATTTGACGGATATTTGCCCTCATCTTGTTTGTTGTTAATATTCGTCAAATCTAAATAATGTAAATAATGTACATAATTCCTCATCTCTTAAAAGTAGAACTGTATCACATATATATTCATTTCGTTATTTACATGCTATGTTTTATATCTTTATGCAATGCAGTGCGAGATTCAGTGTTTCAAAATGAATTACTTCACGTTCTTTGGAAAGTTTATGCAATACTAATGACTATGATGGGTGTACATATGTATATAGCTGAAATTTACAGGAAAAAAAACAAAACAAAAGACAAAGAATGGCTATAAACAACAAGCAAGTGTGATAGTTTGACGCTCGGGAAGGCGAGAAAGTCTGTTACGTTTCGAGCCTGCGCTCTTCAACAGAAAGGAACACGAGGAAATAAACAGAGAGAGAATAAACACATATATATACATATGTAAATCTATATATATATATATGTGTGCGTGTGTGTGTGTATGCATGCATATATACGTATATATATATACGTATATATATACATATATATATATATATATATATATATATTATATAGATATATATATATATATATAATATATATATATATATATAGAAAGTGTTTTTAACATTAAATGGATATATGTCTCAGGTATAGAAATAAGTATTTTAATTTAATGGTGTTTTAATTACGGACTTTCAATAAAATTGGTGTTTTATTACAAGCTTTCTGCAATAACAGGTATGACTCACGCTCCCCAACATATGAGAGCCGACAGATTTAGTCTAGGTCGCTCCGATATATATTATATCAGTGAAGGGAACACACACACACAAAATCACATACATACATTTACACATACATATAGATAGACATATACATGTACATATACACATAGATAATTGTAATATCTATCTACGTAGGAACACTCACACATACGCACGCAAACATACACATTAACACAAACATGCGTACACATACGTATATATAAAGCATGTTAGATGAAGCAACAAATAGATATAATTTAAAATTATAGTCTTTCTATTATAGTCTAACCTAAAACGTTAGCGTTCCTAATGCAAGAACTAACAACTGGTGTGTGTATGTGTGTGTATGTATGTGGTGTGTGTGTGTGTGTGTTATTGTTATTGATGCTACTATTATTTAGATCCAGCCTCAGACAGAATTATGTTAAAAGTCACAAATGCCATGGCTATCCCTCTCCTGCATGTTACTCTGAACGCATTAATGTAGTTTGTGACATAATAGAATTTGGCTATTTTTCGTAGGGAATTAAGTGATGATGTAGACGTCCCTTGCATGGTTTTTGGTGTATGTCATATATTTAGGTGCTTTTATCTATCTTCTCTGTTACCTGGATGCTGGATGTGTTGGTTTTAGTTTCTTAATTGATAATGTGCTAAAGATTTTATCAACGGTCTCAAAATCCTGTAAAAGCCTTGACCGCTGCTCTTCCTTAATCTGACTTAATCACTAATAAGATAGTGACTCACCAACCTCCAGACAAATTGTAATGCATTAGTGTAACGTATCTAACACTTAGTACTGCTAATATCATACAGCCTTAGAAAGGTGGCGAGCTGGCAGAATCTTTAGTACGCCGGGCGAAATGCTGAGTAGTGTTTCGTCTGCCGATACGTTCTGAGTTGAAATTCCGCCGAGGTTGACTTTGCTTTTCATCCTTTCGGGGTCGATTAAATAAGTACTAGATTTAATCCCTTTGTTTGTCGTCTCTATGTTTAGCTCCCTGTGGGCAATAAAGAAATAAATATCTTATAGCTTAGAAGGTGGCGAGCAAAACGCTCAGTGGCATTTCGTTGTTTTTTTTTGCATTCTGAATACAAATGCCGCAGAGTTCCTCTTTGCCTTTCATCCTTTCGGGATCGATAAAGTTAGTGCCAGCTTAATTATGGAGTCGATGTAATCCCGAAATTACTGGTCTCATGCCAAAATTTGAAATCAATATCATATACCTTAGAAGAATTTTTCTCAAGAGGCAAATAGACCAGTTATTAAACCTGGCCCCAAAGTGATTTAAGAAACCCCGAGCAAGATGGATAATGCAAATTCAAAAAGCAGGAAATATCTCCCATGCAGAAACCAGTGGTCTGTCATACCTGGAGGGGAAATGAGTAGCGTCAGGCTATTTACCTATTCAAACAGACCTACTTAGTCTACGAAATTTGAATAGAAGTATGTAATATCATGGCCGTATGCATATGATATACATGCGTGTTTGATGAAATTTTATTATATCTGATAAAGTTGATTCAATGAAAATCTAAAAAGAAAGAATTTTTATTGCTGTATGTATAAACCAGAAATAAACAAACAGTATTAAGCCCCGAACAAAGGTGAATTGAACTTTTACTTTATTTGCAGCATGTTTTAGAGTTAATTGACTAAATTGAATGAGATAAGATGAAATTGAATTGCCACATTCCTCTTGAGAACACACGTTGTCCTTAGCAAAGCTGTACGATCGATCAGCAATTATATATTGTATTTACTGCTTTCTCTGGCAAACATTTCATTATTAGAATGAGACTTTTAGTAATAGAATTAAGCTGAAGCAGCCACAACCATTAATATTTGCAGAAACATATATGTATGTATGTATTTATGCATGTATGTAATACATCTATAAGTGTGTGTATGTAATACATCAATATGTATGTAATACATCTATAAGCGTGTGGTTAGATAGAATTTCAAACAAATTTCTACACAGTAATATCTATGTTTCAGTTTTCTCAATAGGCCTACACGTACTTCACTAATACTTACCCCCAAACTCCCTCACATGTCTATCGTTCACATACGAACAGATCCTACCATTGCACCTGACACTCCAACATTCATACATATAGTGTATGCACACACACACACACACCACACACACACACACACACATGTGGTGGACTTTCGTGTCGAGAACGACATATGAGCTTCAAGCTGGTGCATTCAACTCAACATCTTATTCTTTGAAATAGTACCAAGATATATGGTATGTCTTGGTTATATTTAAATAAGATATATGACACATGATCAAAATGTCAGTAAGATCGAATATGGCGTCTAATGATTGTAAATGGAACTACTTAATTCTTTCTGTCATGCCAGCGTCCTACATTCATCATTCTCTTACTTAAAGTCTTATATCTCTCGGATATTCATTAGATACGATTGTAGCTATAAAAAACTGGTATTCTTAAACGAGAAAAATAAGCATTTGAGCCGCAAGCTACTGTAGCAAAGTCCTCAGAAACAGTGGCTTTCATGAACATATAAGTTTGGATCCCACAAAACTGAACCATCGCTTACTGGTGTAACCAAATTATGTCACCATAATATAATATATCTAAATATTTTATTGAAAGGAAAATCTGATATTACCAAGGGCCTGCGTTAGTACCAAGCAAGAGGCATTTCCTAAATGTAGCAATTTTAGAACCGAGTATTTAATCTCAGGCCCACTTTTCAGAATATAATTAGATAAAACTTTATATCATGAAGATACCTGCAGCATTTGAAAGATAACAGTACTTGTAATTTCAATACTACCTAAGTCATAGTGAATTTTGTAATAAATACTCCACTTATGTGAAATCTTTAATGATGAAAATTACTCCATTTTCACCAAATGTATAAAATCATTAAGTACATGATCAGAATTTATTTCCAAAAGTTTTGATGAAAGTAAGATCCTTTCAATGTCATTAGAGCGCCAGTGTGCCGAGTTTAAACAAAGCTCTAAAAGTCCATAACCCTTTAAGACTACCATGAATGCACAATAAACATTTAGTGGGGAAGAAAAATATAGTATGAGTCTGTCTGTCTGTCCGTCTATCTGTCCGTCTCTCTCTGTGTCTAAGTATCTATCTACTTGTCTGTCTGTCTATCTAAGTATCTATCTATCTATCTATCTATCTATCTATCTATCTATCTATCTATCTATCTATCTATCTATCTATCTATCTATCTATCTATCTATCTATCTAAGTATCTATCTATCTATCTGTCTGTCTGAGTACCTATCTGTCTGTCTGTCTGAGTATCTATCTGTCTGTCTGTCTGAGTATCTATCTGTCTGTCTGTCTGAGTATCTATCTGTCTGTCTGCCTGAG
>NC_043004.1:57859410-57868550 GCF_006345805.1 Octopus sinensis | reverse complement strand
CTTCTTCTTCTCCTCTTCCTCTTCTTTTTCTTCATTTTCTTCCTCTTTTCTTCATTTTCTTCTTCTTTCTTCTTCTTTTTCTTCTTCTTCTTCTTTTTCTTCTTTTTCTTCTTCTTCTTCTAATTATTATTTTTTTCTTTTTATTTCTTGTTGTTGCTTGTGTTGTCATTATTAGTATTATTTTGCTTTATATATATTATTCTTATTGCATTGATTTTTTGTCCCCTTATGTACAGCAGGTACAGTAATATTTGCTTGCTTTTCTTTCGTCATATGATGTTATGAATATATTTTTTGACAAGTGTATTACGCGTAATACTTCACACTGGCATACGTGTTGAGCATCACGAATCTATAAGTGTGCATATATATATATATTATAATAAATTAGAGACAAAACCACTATTATGCAAATCAAACAAAGAAAGACTTAAATCTGATTTTTCCTTGTAAATTTGGATTTATTCCCTAATATTTATTATATATATATATATATATAATATATATATACATATATATATAATATATATATTTATATGCCACACACATATATACATATATACACATACGTCCTTCTACATACATACGTACATGCATACATACATATAGACACGCACATTTATATATATATTTTATAAATATATATATATATATATACATACATATGTGTAGGTATGTAAGTCTATATATATATTTATATATATATATATATATACATACATATGTGTGTAGGTATGTATGAGTTTATGTATATATATATATATATATATATATATATATATGAGTATGCGTGTGTATGTATCTATGTTTATGTATATATACTGGTATTTCGAGCAACATTTGACGATTTGCACAAAAAGAAATGGAAACAATATTCCATCCAAAAATAACAGTGTCAAGAAATAGCTACTAAATTATGGCTAATAGTTTGCTCCAATCCCCACCTTCTCTTTTCACTGCTGCCCCAGACGGTTCTGGAACTTGGTGCATGCGTTCCTCATTTCGTTCCTTGAAAGATCTTTGAACATCTTGTTCACCAACATCTTGGCCACCAACTCGGCCTTGGAGTAGCAGGAAGGACGGTTTGTGTCCTTCTCAACTGTTCTTACACATGCAGTAGTCCGTCGGATTTCAGTAGGGAGAATTAAAAGGCCAGAAATTGGGAATGGTGAAGTCGTAGCGATTCTCTGACAACCACTTCAGACTGCTCCCGGAGCCGAATCTTACTTCCACATATACTTCCAGCAAGCAGTAATCTTTTCCAGCGGGAATTAACCACAGTCAGCAGCAGCTTTACACAGCCTTCTAAACTGAGTCCATGCCACTGTCAGAGGAGACATACTCAAAGACCATCATAGTTTGGGAGCATTTGATTTTCATCATACATGGGACATTATATGGATTATAGGTAAAGTTTGTTCTGAATACAAGTTTTGTTTTCATCTGAAAAGAACCAGATTATCCTCAGCTCAGCAAGATACCTAAGCTTGTTTAGGAGTTCCTTTGCCTTACAAAGTTATCCTTGGCTTTGGCGCTCAGAATTTGATTATTGCACTTCTTGCACGAGTGGTAGCAAATGTCCTCATTGAGAGACATCTCTATAATATCGATTCCAACACTTACCTCTCTCGCCAAATATTGGATTTCCCGGTTTAGATCTTCCATCACCTTATTCTGCTGTTGGTAAATGACTTCCGGTGTGCAAACGCAGTGTGAACCCCTGCTTGTTCTATCCTGTTATCCTGTCCACAGGTTTGCTGTCTCCGATGAAGCTGTTCATATCTTATACTCTTTACAACGAATCATCATTAAGCAGATAACGCTTTTCCAATTTTCAGATGGCTTACAGTCCTCCATACCAGCTTACTTTTTTTCTCAACTACAAATTTAATCATCCTTCTCGCAAGGTTACATCAATACGTCAAGCTATCGTTGAAAAAAAGAGGACATAAATGGTCGTCAAATTTAGTTCGAACACATCGCACGCATATATATATATATATATATGTATTGAGTGGTGTATGTATATGTATATAACGTGTATGTGTGTAGTATGTATGGTATGTATACAAGTGATACTGGCTAAATTCAAAGATAATATTTGGTCTTTACATGGCATGCCACCTAGCGATAGTTCTCAGAAATATAGATAATTTCAATAAATCAATAAGTTACCATTTGTGGCATATCACATAACATTATTTGTCACTGTGGATCAAATTGTAAGCCAGTGATCTTAGTTTTATGGCTAAACTTAACACACACACGCACACACAGACATGCATATATATATATATTTATATAAAGTAAGAGGGTAAAAGAGACAGACAGACAGAAAATAGCACACAGAGATTATTTAATGTTTACATCTTATCACGCAAGTAAACTGATATAAGCTGAAAAGCAGCAATTCGAGGTTATGGGTTGAAATGACAAAGAATTATCTAATGATGATCGACCTAAAATGTACTTCGTCGATCGGAGGAAACAACTGTACTGTACTTAAAAGTCTTTCAGTCATGCACAGTTCAGAATGTTCTGACTACGATATTTAATACGTCATTTCATAGATTATTTATCTAAATGCATACCATTTACCAATTTGACTTGTCTTACTACAACAGAACCTATATACAAACTGGGACTGTTTTGTCATCACCAATCATTTGGATTATCAAATAGATGTGAACTTAAGAATCTATGTGTATATTAATAGCTTCTGCTTCTCCAACTTGAAATTTAACTATTATGCTTAAATCTCGGATAACTTACGTGATATGAAATGCTTAATCTCTTCGAACTGTTTCGGGCAAGTGCACTATTGTAATCTGTCGTTGTCCAATATCTTCGATGACTACCGCTATAATCGATAATTATCAATAGGGATATATTTTGGTAATGCATGAACTTCGTGTGCACAACATGTGGGTTCCCGTTGGTCAGTGAATGTCCGTTTCCAAATTCTTCAATTGTAACCCTACTTGCCTTGTGAAAAATAGCCTGTATTTTCTCCAAGCTTATTCCTTGCCAAAAGTAGCTTATGCCTTGCCAGAAATAGCCCATGCCTTGCCAAACCCAGCCTATGCCGTACCAAAATTATCCTATACCTTGCCAATACTAGCCTATGCCTTGCCAAAGATAGCCTATGTCATGCCAAAAGTAGCCTATACCTGGTCAATAATAACGCTTTTTTTATATTCGCGAACCTCCTTATCTTGAGACAGTTTCTCTATCCGCTATCTGGGAGTAGATGATATTTTAATTTTTTTTATATCTCAAACAGAATGCATAATCTATTGAAAATATTTCGATAATTAGAAGGAAAACAGTTAATGACAAGATTGGTAAAGAGACTCCTACAGAGAATTCTCATTAACGCTAAATTCTTCTAATGTTGAGTATAATTGCATTTTTTTAAACTAATTACTTTGATGCACGTTATATCGCACTTAAATATATATTGTTTTTGTCAAGAGCTTTAATGGGAAATGTATTGATATGTGCTCAGATTTACACACGCATCAAAAGCACAGACACATACAAAACACAGATATGCACCCGCAAATTTATCAAACCCTGTCTTAATGAAGGCATTGAAATTATGTAATATGATAGTGAAATTTACAAAAAAATATACAGGAAGCAAAGTGAAAACTGAAAATTTTCCATGGGCTTAATACCGTATTCGAGATGAGAAATAACTTTCTCTCCCTATATAGGGCAATGGTCTACTTTGTATGAAATTCCCAAATATTTATCACATATTAGGGAGCAGTTATGTGTCAGGTAGCAATGAAAGATAAAGTGTTCACCTCTAAAGAAAGAATAAAAAAGGATTGAACATACAAAGAAGATATGGACTCATGACATACGAGTATTGAGCTCAGTAGTTTAGCCACTGAAATATTTCTCTTCTTCGGCGATAAAGTATACAGTAATCTCTCGTCATATCGCGGTTCACCTATCGCGGTTTATGACGTCGATTCTTCCGTGGTGCTCTTTTGCATTTATAATGAAATAAATATATAAAAATTATAAAAATAATAATGCAAAAATGCAGTACTGTTTCTACTTTGCGGATTTTCATCTATCACGGGGCGGGGTTGGAACGTAAAACCCGCGATAGTCGAGGGATTACTGTAGTTCTAGAAAAAAAAACATGTACTAACTTAGGTGCGTAATCATTAAAAAAATAATTTCTTCTTGACGCAACTGCAGCGACAGATTGACATACATTGTATTTTTAATCCTTGTCAGGAACATAAATACAAGACCTAGATTCGTTTAAGCTTAAAGAAAGTGTGTGTTACTTTTGCAGTAATCGACGCACAATCTGTTGCCAAGTGATCGAAGAAAGATTATAAGAAGTACACAAACGCATGTGTGTATGCAAGCGATATGTTAGTGTCCAAGAAAATAAAAGAATATGTGTACGTAAGTCTGTGTGTGTGTGTGTGCCTGTGTTTATTTTGTGAATACACATATGTAAAATCCTGAGAATCGAGGCGTAAGAAGAAAGGTAGCGGATTTTTTTTGTCCTTTATCGAAGAACGATGTGTATGTTTGCGGCGAGCGTGTGTGTAAAGGCTCGTGGCTTAGTGTTTAGAGTATTCTACTGACGATCCAATTGTGAGGTCGTAAACTGGACTCGCTGCCAAAATGAGTTGTATCTGTATTGCAATGAATAAATAAATAACGGCATAAATAAATATAGATTGCCATAGATTGCTCAGCCACTTGCGTGTTAATTTCACGTGCACGCTGTTCCGTTGATGGGAACAACCGGAACTCTCGTCGTCGTGACTGACGGAGTTCCATATATATATATATATATATATATATATATATATATATGAAAAGTGTAATGCAATACGAAATTAAATATCGGTGCTTCGTTGTGCCATTTATTTACTTTTATATGTATAATTTTACCCTTAAGGGCTATCCTTTACTGGAAAGCAATACTTTCGTATTGCATTACTATTTTCATTGAAACTTCTTCACTGTTCTCGTTCTCTTAACGTTTTGGCGTTCAGACGAGTGTACTGGCATAGATGTGGCAACATTTGAAATGTTGTCCAGGTTTATGCAGCTGATGAGGACAAATCAAATATACGTTGGCAAACGTATTTTGAAGAGTCTGAAACCGGTCCTGCATTATCCGTTTCTAGGTTTTTCATTTTTCAGATGTTCTTCCTAGAGGTAAGACAATTTTTTTCATGTTTGTTGCACACACGCATCTTTACTAGTACATACGCAGTGAAGCTATACATTAGCGTCGAATTTATTACGATCGCTATTTTCCAGTAATACGATCGCTATTTTTCGGTGCTTCGTTGTGCCATTTATTTACTTTTATATATATGTATATATATATATATATATATATATATATATATATAATATATATATATAAACATGCACTTATGTATAATAATAATAATAGTAATAATAATATTAATTATAATAATTTGGACAAATACGTATAATTCAATTAGTTTGTTTAAATGTATACATGTATGTGTGTGTTTGTGCGCGTGTGTTTGTGCGCGTGTGTGTGTGTATGTTTGTTTATATGTATACAAGAATGATCAATAAGTATCCGGACTGTTGCCATAGTAACAAAACTGAGGCACGCAGAGTAAAGCTGCAAGGCACAGATTGGCCTTTTAATACTGCAGGTTATGCACAATATGTTTTAACGTTCTAGCTCACATCCACTGTTTACAGCAGTTCTTGGAAGGAAGGTGTGTAGCATGTGATCGTCGCATTGATCATGACGGAGAAAGTTGAGCAGAGAAACTGCATCAAATTTTGCCGACAGCTTGGATATACCTGCCGAGAGGCCTGCGTAAATTTTTCAGAAAGTTTTCATTGTTTTCGATACAACCAAGGAGATGTTGTGCAACTGAAACCCGAGTGTCCTTTTGGTCAGCTGAAAGCAGTTTTGGCACAAGCTTGGCAGAAAACGCGTCTCATACCCAAATCTTCAATGATAATGGATGGAACTGTGACGTAGCTAATCTGTACATTCTCTGATATTTCATGGATGGTGATTCGAAAATGTCCCCTCACAGTTGCACGCACATTTGCAATGCTTTTCTTAGTTCTGCTGGTTGCAGGTCTCTCAGAACATTCGTCAATATCGACATTATTTTGGCCATCTTGGAAACGTTTGAACGATTCGTGCACTTGTGTGCGACTCACCCTCTCCTATCCATACACTTTCTGTAACTTTGCGTAGGCCTCTGAGCAGTTATCGACATGACAACTTTCTCTGTCATGGTCAATGCGACGACCACACTCCAGACACGTTCTTTCCAACCACTGCTGCAAACAGCGGAAGTGAGCTAGAACGTCAGAACTTAATGGCGTATGCAAAGTGGAATCCGAGGTTAATCTGTGTCAAGCGGCTTTCCTCTGCGTGTTTTAGCATCGTTACTACGGCAACAGTCTGGATACTTATTGATCAGATCTCGTACATACATACATACACACACACACACACACACACACACATATATATAATATATATATATATATATATATATATATGCGCTTATCTCTAATTTGCTTCAGTCATTAGCTTACGGCAGCCACTGTCTTCCATCACTTGCAAAATTATAATGTGCCAATAGTACATTTTTCTTTATATTGCTGATGTTATCAGTATTTTATTTGTCTAATCACCAACGGTGTGTCATTGACCCGCTACTTACACACATACACACGCGCACTCGTAACCATGCACACACGGGTGCTCTTGCACAAACACATTGACATATACATACATCCATTTTGTGCGTGTGCGTGTGTGTGTGTGTGTGTGTGTGTGTGTGTGTGTGTGTGTGTGTGTGTGTGTATGGTCAATCATGAACGTCATTTCAATAGGAAATCTAGTTAAATCCGACGTTAGTTCGATCCACAGAAGATAAAAGCTGCTTAACAAGTTTCTAGTAATTGCGGGTATTGACATGGAAATGCTACGGTCGATTGACGAGCGCTTCATAGATTTTTGGGAGTGATAGCTAAACATATGATCTTGACCTTTGTGGAAGTTAGTTTATCTAGGAAATAACCTGATAGGTCAAACAAATTTTAATCTGTGAACGGCGATCTTTTTACCATTGAGCAATTCTTTTTGAGGTTGAGATTGTTATACGTCCAATGTGTTACTCTAAAAATTATAACTGCTATTTATTTTAGACATCCTTCATATTATACCTGCCCAGATGCTATTTGTTAACATAGGTGTATTCCTTAGATATATTTCAAATATCTCGAAATTACCTCAGGTGTTTTGTGGGAACATATTTTCCCGTTCAAGAAAGACAAACGAGCATAGAGACGGTGCCGGACTCCTGAGAGAAAAATAGACTCCCTGCAGGAGGAACCAAAGACTTGCGCACAGGCAATGAGATCATTCGCTAAAAAGTAGTGGAGCATTTGCATTTGTCGACTAGCGTCTCGCACGTCGTCCAGTGTACTCTGTATTAGACCAAGAGCTTGTTGGTGCCTTACATAGTATAGAATTAATAAACTTGTATCAATCATACTAATGTTGGTGTATCTTAATCCATCTAATTATTTAAGTTACATGCAATATTTCTTTACCTTAAAGGCGGCGAACCCGGAATAATTTTTAGCGCGTCAGGCAAAATTTGAAAACAAAAAATTTCTTAAACTTAGATTATGCTGACCAAGGTGGACCAAACCTGGTTCGGAAAAATCAGTAATCTTGAAAGGCTTTCGATCCAAAATTCCATGATATCGATGTTCTATCTTTAAAATAAATAAATAAAATGTAATGATTGGCAAAAGTGGTACAGTGTCAAACGCAATATCACTTTACGATTAGTTAATTCTCTTCGATTCTGATTTCCAGTCATTCTGGAGACTCTAAAATGAATACTAATCTCGATTGAATCAATCGCTAATTTGTGATAAAGTGCTAGAAATCAATGTTGAATCAAATAATAATGCAACTAGCTAACAGAAATTCAAAATAGCAAGACTAATATTTCTGAACACATTCTTTTTGTCCCTTTATTTTCTTAAAGAAATCAGGCAACTCCGTCCTAATTTTTTCATCTACTTCTGCTCAATAAACTATGTCTAAAGTGTGTACGAGACATGCTTCACTGGACTATACAGCATCGATTTTATGTCATTTTCCTAAAGAATAGTTGGCATGTAGTAAAAATTGGTTTCAAATTTTGGCACAAGGCCGGCAATTTCATGAGGGAGGGCAGGTCCATTACATAGATCCATGTGCTTGATTAGTTCTTATTTTATCGACTCCGAAGGCATGATAGGCAAAGTCAACCATGGCGGAATTTGAATTCAGAGCGTGAATTCGGATGAAAGACTGCTAAGAATTTTAGCTCAGCATACTAACGACCCAGTAAGTTCAACGCCTTAAAGTCATGTAATAAATATTGGTTTGAAGTTTGGCACACAGCCAGCAATTGTGGAGAGAGTAAGTCGTTTACATCTACCCCAGTATTCAACTGATTCTTATTTTATAAGGCACGTAATAAATATTAAAACAATTTAAAACTGCATCCATGTATGAGTCTGTGTATAATATATGTCTATATATTATATATGTGACTATATATGTGTCTATATGTGAGTGTGTATATCTCTAATCATATTCGCAAGCGAGTTATAACTTTGCAGCAACTACAAAGCTTTCTGTCATTTTTTATGTGCCTATGTAGTTGCAAGTAAACATCCACCAGGTCGCCCAACATTGATCTAGCTGAAACATCTTGATGTTTCAGCTCAAAGCACAGAGGAATGCAACACTACTCGGTTAAAACCCAATTTTCCTCTGAGTATAATTACATCAAACGGGAAAAAAGCGTTTTTTCTCAGATACCACGACCGCTCTGATTCAGGTATCGAACTAGCAGCGTAAGAATAATGAAGATAGCATCACAGCTACTCATCCACTCCTTTCACTGTCTATCTCTCAAAGCAGCTATATACATCTCTCTTATTCTCTCTCCGCCTTTCTCTTCCTCTCTCTTTCTCTCTCTCTCTCTCTCTCTCTCTCTCTCTCTCTCTCTCTCTCTCTCTCTGTACATTGAAATATATATATGTGTATGTATTTCGTATATTCTTAGATGCATTTC
>NC_043004.1:57819410-57851910 GCF_006345805.1 Octopus sinensis | reverse complement strand
GTGCGGTTCAGGGAAAATGGCAAATGGTTTCCTAGTTTAGGGCAGCACGTAGACGCCAAGGACGATTTTTTTATCAGTTATTAATCTCCTATGTTAAACCACGAGACATTGAAGATATTTTCTCTAATTGAATGAATTAAAATAAAAATTATTTTAATACAGTTTTATTATTTAAGAGATGAGGAAGTCCTCATCTTGTTTGTTGTTAACATAACGTTTCGGCTGATATACTCTCCAGCCTTCATCAGGTGTTTTGGGGAAATTTCGAACCTGGGTTCTCATTCCTAAGGTATTTTTCGATGTTTATTGTCATTACTATTATTATTATTAATATCATCATCATCATTACTATTTAGGTCACTGTCTGGAATCGAACTCGGAATCTTGGTGTTACTAGCTCACGCTCTTAACCACTACGCCATATACCCTTGGGCAGTGACCTGAATAATAATAATAATAATAATAATAATAATAATAATAATAATAATAATAATAATAATAACCACAAACATCGAAAAATACCTTAGGACTGAGAACCCAGGTTCGAAATTTCCCCAAGACACCTGATTAAGGCTGGATGGTATATCAGCCGAAATGTGTTAACAGCAAGATGAGGACAAATATCCATCGATTGTAAATAACGTAAAAAATTATTTTGTATGTAGGTGTAAGGCTAAATTATTTGTGCGCGTGGTGCACACTCTGTCGATTCAAGTGCCTCGTCCGATAGGTGTGTGTATGTATGTGTGCTTATATATGCAGACACACACACACACACACACACACACTCACATAGATACGTGTTAATAAAAAAAAATAGCATTTATACTTCTATCACAGCTACCAAACGTCTCTCATCCGATTACTCCACTGTTGCTCTGTAGTATGTAGTCAAGTCAATCTCTATTCTGTACAAACTCGGCGACTTGTCTCGATATTGATTCTGCGTCGAACACAGCATTGTGGGTGATTTTTGTGGTAGGGCGGGGCTAAACATTGCTCCTTGTATCGATTGACCTGCTACCTGATTGAATTTCGTCACCATCTGATCGATATTTTCAACGACTCACTGTCTTACTATAAAACAGAATGGTAGTCGAACAAGTGACGTATGTTAGCTATGCTTGGTTGTGTATAGGCTTGTAATCGAGCCTTGAGAATGAGAATGTGGACTGGAAAGGAGGAAGAAAGAGGGCGAAAGTGAGAGTGAAACACTGTGAGATATAGATGTGGATATGTGTGTGTATGCATGCATATATATGAATGTGCATGCACGTATATATATATATATATATATATATATATATATATATATATATATATATGTATGTGTGTGTGTGTAGGTATTTGTATATATGTGTGCGTGTGTCTATATATATATATATATATATATATATATATGAAACCATGGCGACTGAAGAAGGGGTTTTTTCCTTGTGTTATTTGTCCTGTACTCTATTTTTTTGTTGTTCAAGAAAAATGTCCAGTTCCTTGTGTCTGTGTCTATGTTTTCGTTTCTCATTGTGTTCGACGTTTTTTGGGTGTCATGCGTGTATATATACATGTAGAGGTAGGTACGTACATATATGTATATATATATGCATATGTTTTATCTATTAATATATATACAATCGCATGCGCGCACTGAGAGACGGAAAGCAGGTAGAAGCGGAATGTATTTGTAGTATTACTAGAATAGTACCAAAAGTGATAATAGTAGAATGATTAATAAAGGAAACAGTGTTAACTGCCGTAGTGGTGATGGTGGTGGTGGTAATAGAAGTAATAGTAGTGGTAGTAGTGGTGGTGGTGGTAGTAGTAGTAATAGTAGTGGTGGTGGTGGTGGTGGTGGCGGTTCAGATACAATGTACATACCTGTTTCCTTCCTCCTCTTTCCCCTCCCCCACCTCCAATTGTGCCTTTTCTGTATCATCCGCTCCTTGCCAATTCATTGCTGCATGCCATCTGATTTACACACAGGGCGCTTGCGCGAGAGAGTGCGCGCAAGCGCGTGTGTGTATATTTGTGTGTGCGTGTGTGTCTCTGTGTGCGTGTGTGCGCGCTTTTTCTGTTTTTGTAGTAGTGCTTCCTTTTATGTGTGCAGTGTGTCATCGTGTCCGCACTGAAAGTTCTGTGAGTAGGGGAAAATATCAGCATTCGTATAGCTATATTTACTATTTTCAGTGATTTTATGTGAAAGTCTATTTTGATAAGTTCACCAAGGTTTTAAATAAGATCGCCTACTTATTTGTTTATGAGTGTGTACGTTCGTTTGTATGTCAGGGTGAACATATGAGCGTATGGATATTAGTTTATCCGTATGTGTTGTGTGTGCGTTTAGTGAGAAATATGAATGTTTCCTGTGACTGATCAGTTGTGCTACATGTAAATGTAGCGCTCCTTTCTGTATGTTATGAATGTTGTGAATGTGGGTATTTTACGACGCTGTGAATGTGGCGACTTTTGTGCGTTATGTATGTGCCGTTTCTATGTGTTGTAATTTTGTGCTTCGTGTTTGTTTTTGTTTTTTTTATTTCCATTTTATGTTTTAAACATGGTATTGCTACATGTGTTGCGAACGTTATGTTGCTATGTTTTGTGACTGTTACGTTGCTACGTATTATGTCATTGCAGGGTTGATATATTTTGCGAGCGTACTCCTTGCTGGGTATGTTGCTACATGGTGTTTGTTGCGTATTATGAATGTTTCCTGTGACTGATCAGCTGTGCTACATGTAAATGTAGCGCTCCTTTCTGTATGTTATGAATGTTGTGAATGTGGGTGTTTTACGAGGCAGTGAATGTGGCACTTTTGTGCGTTGTGTATGTGCCGTTTCTATGTGTTGTAATTGTGTGTTTCGTGTTTGTTTTTGTTTTTTTTATTTCCATTTTATGTTTTAAACATGGTACATGTGTTGTGAATGTTGTGTTGCTATGTTTTGAGACTGTTACGTTGCTACGTATTATGTCATTGCAGGGTTGTTACGTTCGCAAAATATAACAACCCTGCAATGACATAATACGTAGCAACGTAACACTCACAAAACATAGCAACACAACGTTCACAACACATGGTACTTAATTTATCGACCCCGAAAGGATGAAATGCGTGGTCGTATTTCGTCTGCCGTTACGTTCTGGGTTCAAATTCCGCCGAGGTCGACTTTGCCTTTCATCCTTTCGGGGTTGATAAATTAAGTACCAGTTACGCACTGGGGTCGATGTAATCGACTTAATCCGTTTGTCTGTCCTTGTTTGTCCCCTCTGTGTTTAGCCCCTTATGGGTAGAAAAGAAATATATATATTTTGCGAACGTACTCCTTGCTAGGTATGTTGCTATGCCGTGTTTGTTGCATATGTCGTGTAACTGTACATTTGTGCGAATGTGCGTAGCTATGTTTTGTGAATAGAATGTTGCTATGTGTTGCATGAAGCTCGTGTTCCTCCTGTGTTGTGTTACTACATTTTATGAATGATCCTTCGTCTCATGCTCCCTGAATTTGCAGCTGCTATGAGCCGATGACATGTCGTTGTCATGAGTGGCGAAATGTTATTGCTTATTATACGTTCGTTAGAGACGGAGTTGTGGACATGTCATTTAAAATAAGTTTTTATATGTGTTGTGAATGGGATGAATCAGCTCTATATTTAAGAGATGAGGAATTATGTACATTATTTACATTCGACGGATATTTGTCCTCATCTTATTTGTTGTTAACACAGCGTTTCGGCTGATATACCCTCCAGCATTCATCAGGTGTCTTGGGGAAATTTTGATCCTGGGTCCTCATTCCTAAGGTATTTTTCAATGTTGTTATTATTATTATTGTTGTTGTTGATGCTATTATTATTATTATTATTATTATTATTATTGTTATTGTTATTGTTCAGGTCACTGCTTGGAATGAACTCGGAATCTTGGGGTTAGTAGCCCGCACTCTTAACCAATACGCCTAAAATTCACTCCATAATTGCTCACGGGAATATGCCGTAGTAGTTACGAGCGCGGGCTACAAACCCCAAGATTCCGAGTTCGATTCCAAACAGTGTCCTGAACAATAACAATAATATTAATAATAATAATAATAATAACAACAACATCGAAAAATACCTTAGAATTGAGGACCCAGGTTCAAAACTTCCCCAAGACACCCGAAGAAGGCTGGAGGGTATATCAGCCGAAACGTTGTTTTAACAAGAAACGAGATGAGGAAAAATATTCGTCGAATGTAAATAATGCGATGAATCTGTTTTTCAGCAAATGGACAGTCACACATGCGCAGTAAATGATTCGTGATAGAAGCTACCGAAATTTTAAAGTTAATATACATAAGAGCAAAGTAGTGGTGAGCAGGAAGATTCATTAGCAGGCCAGGCAAAATGCTTAGCGGCATTTCGTAAGTTTTCACGTTCTGAGTGCAAATTCCGCCGTGGTCGATTTTGCCTTTCATCTTCTCGGTGTCGATAAAAGAAGTACCAGTTCAACACTACAGTCGACGTGATGGGCCTAGGCCCTCCTTTAAAATACTTAGCGGTATTTCGTCGGCTGTTACGTTCTGAGTTAAAATTCCGCCGAGATCGACTTTGCCTTTCCTCCTTTCGGGGTCGATAAATTAAGTACCAGTTATGCACTGAGGTCGATGTAATCGACTTAATCCGTTTGTCTGTCCTTGTTTGTCCCCTCTATGTTTAGCACCTTGTGGGCTATAAAGAAATAAGAATCTTTAGCACGCCAAGCAAAATGCTAAGCGATATTTCATCTGTCTGCATGTTCTGAATTCAAATTCCGCCGAGGACGGCTTTGCCTTTCATCTTCTCGGGGCTCAATAAAATGAGTACTGGGGTCGGTGTAATCCACTATCCTCTTTTTCAAAAGTCCAGGCCTGTGTCTATAGTTGATAGAATTTAACATAAGAATAATGTGGCCAGCTGGCAGAATCGTTAGCACGACGGGTAAAATTTGAAATGAGTGTTAGCTGAGCGGAATAGGAGTTTGGTGACTTGGAAACAGTTTATTTAGCTGCATCTGAAATATATTGTATTGTTCGATCGTTTCAAATTACTCTGATTGGTGCCTTCTCCTGCCTTGCCTTTATCCTTACAGTTATGAGATCGACCGATTTTGGGGCTATATTCAGTTTTTTTTTTGTTTTGCTTTCTTTTTTGTGCTCATAAATCGGCACTTGATTGTGATCTGATACTAGCACACATATACGCATGCAAGCACATACTTACAAGGACGCACACATTTATAGATGCAAGCACTTATATGGGCGCGGGTAAATATATACTCTTTTACTCGTTTATTTGTTTCAGTCATTTGACTGCGGCCATGCTGGAAAACCGCCATTAGTCGAGCAAATCGACCGCAGGACTTATTCTTTGTAAGCCAAGTACTTATTCTATAGGTCCCTTTTGCCGAACCGCTAGATTAAGGGGACGTAAGCACACACACACACACACACACACACACACATATATATATATATATATATATATATATATATATACACACACATACATATATATACGACGGGCTTCTTTCAGTTTCCGTCTACCAAATCCACACAAAAGGCTTTAGTCGGCCCGAGGCTATAGTAGAAGACACTTGCCCAAGGTGCCAGACAATGGGACTGAATCCTGAACCCTATGGTTGGTAAGCAAAATACTTACCGCACAGCCACTTCTGCGCCTATAAAGTAGGTTTTGAGTGTATATACCATATTTCGGTGGTGGGGGTTGTTGCCCCTTCTTCGGCACTTATTTAAGGTTTATTGTTGAGTGTTTGTATGGTTATGAATATCCCGTGTAAATTTTGCTGATTTCAGATTTTTATTCGATAGATTCCATCCATAGGAATATGTCTTTTATGATCGCCTTTCAAACATTGCATTAATGGTTTTAATGTTTCTCTGTAGCTGAGATGAATTATATCACTACGCACTTGGTAGGATGTCAAGAGAAGATATTTGAAATTCATTACAATCATCATCATTATGCTTGTCGTTGCCATTGTTTTCATTGTGGTCATCGTCATCCTTGTCGCCGTCATCACCACCACTATCATCATCATCATTTTTTTTACCACCATCACCATAGTGGTGTAAGTAGAGCTTGGTCGCCCCACCAGCTGCGAATATCACCTAAATCTACTTTAAGACATACCCACCTATCTAAAATATGTCAGACGCTTTGGGAAATGTAATTTCACATCTCTCTCTTAAAAGAGAGGAGGTCAATACCGGATTATTTTCGCTCGTAGATCTCCTGGATCAGGGTTGAAATGGAACTATGTAAAAATACCAATCGCAACAGTGCATTTCCATTGTAAAAGAATGTTCCAGAAAATGCTATCCTCTATAAAAGTGTTGCCAACCATTTCTCATACATAAATATAAGCATTGAAAAACATACATACACATGTGTATCTGTATGCAACACAAAAGCAAATCATAAAACACAAAGGTCTTGTTTACGTGACCTATTAAAACATCTTCGCTTCTAAATTATAGAGAAGCAACCAAATACGCTTATAAACAGAGACGATTTAGATAATAATGGAGGCGAATGTATGCGTTTATAAGAGCATCAATGCAGCGGATTCGGATCACATGTACCGGACGGCAACAGAACACAATCAAAAATAAATTAACATATCTAAATATAACAATTATATTTTGTCAAAGATATATGCTTAATTTTTTAAACAAATTGTGGTTTATACCGATATATTTGATAGTTTCCTTTATTTATTTTTTATGGTTACTTTTGTATGTTAGAAGTTTTAATATAGCTGTTTTCCAGTTAAGTGTCGAAGAATTTAATAAAACATCTTGCTTTTTAATAAAATGCTGATTGATTATGAGTGCATTGCTATAAAATAAAGTGAAGTATTAAGTCAATAAGGGATCTCGATTTTATGACATACACCTAATGTTTACAATACAAACACATATATAATGGATGTCTGCATGGATTCAAGTGTATATATATATATATATATATATTATATATATATATATATATATATATAATATATATAACGGGTAGCTTTACGAAAATAAACAAAAGACGAAGGCAGGTGGAGTACCAACAAACAATTGTATTAGTATGGCGCTCAGGAATAGAAATAAAACAAGTCTTTTACATTTCGAGCCTACGCTCTTCAACAGAAAGATACACAGAAAAGAAACACGGAGAGAAGCAAGGAGAGAAAAAAATGCGTGCAGGAGCTAACGATTCAACATATATATATATATATATATATGTGCGTGTGTGTGGTGTGTGTGTATGCATATGTATCTTTGCGTAACAATTCTTTATTTTACGTGTTTCTTTATAAATGGAACCGTATTATAGCGAAGCTTTTGAATGCAGCATTTATCTGTTAAAATGACGTGTAAAAGTAATGCTTATTACTTCCCCAGCCTTGGAATTATGCACTTAAATTTGTGTCTTCTCGGGAACCATTTCGTTGCTCTGATAGAGCGAAGGAGCAAAAAATCCAAGATCAGAAATCAGTAAATCGCAATTGGTTTGCTTTGACATTTTTTAGTAGTTGCTGCTGCTATGTTGCCTTACTTGGGTAGCGTTTTCTAAATTTTAAGCGTAGTAACTTTTTAATTTATTCAATACTATTATAGGCTCAAACGTGGTTCTGTGGTAAGAAGTTTGATCTCCAGCAACTTGGCTCTAGTTTAAGTCCTCCCGCGTGGAATTTTGGGCAAATGCGTTTTGTTAAAGCCTCGTGAGTGGACTTAGTAGTTGAAAATTGAAAAACAGTTGGTTATATCTGTGTGTGTGTGTGTGTGTGTGTGTGTGTGTACGTGTGATTTACCCCACCACCGCTTGACAACCGGTGTTGGTGTGTTTAATATCTAGTAACTTAGCAGCTTTCTATGATATTAAAAGTTATTTATAAAAAGAGGTGCAAAATTATTTTAATATAAACCCGAAAAATAAATCGCCTCACATAGTTATTGCGAGCAAATGACTTTGGAGTCTTGAAACGTAAGTATTGTTTCTTTATCATTCTGATATTCCAAGAGCAAGGAATGGTGTTTCCAAATTTAGTCGGTTTATTGTAATTGAAACCTATGAGAGCAAACTAGTTACATGGGATTTGTTTATTGAATGTTTCGTTCAATATTTCTCTCCTGCTGTCGAAAGTTACAGAGAGAAGAATAATTTTGAGCTCTGCAGCTGTGTAAGTTATTTTCATTCTACAAAACAGAATTTCCAAGCTGGCGTCTATGTACCAGTTTTGAAGGCTATCTATTTGTTAAACAATTTTTGTAAATTTCAACACTATGCAAGTGATAAAATAATATTAATAATACCTAGACTGAATTTAAAATACTTATTTCATTCGGTTTGGTAAAATTGTGTTCACATATAGTTACAGAAGATCAGAGAAAAGAGAATGAAACACATTAAACTAGCAATGGTCTTATATAAATGTCACAAGTATTGGGATTTGAAGAAGTTTATTGTCGTGAAGTTAATGCACGCTGATAACGCGAGCATCACCTATGATGATCTTCAAGATTTAATTTAACACCAAAGCTTCTGTCTAGTTCTGAGAGCTAAAGAGTGATTACACCATCACTATTACCACCATGAAACAGGTTTCGAAAAAGAAATATTATCTTCAGTCATTAGCGACATCTCTCGTGCTTTAGAACAAGTTTTCAGAAAACTATCTAAATTATGAACAGAGCACGAACACGAACAGAACCGTAATGACGAAAATAAATATACATAAGAACGCTGTAGAAGTTTGTAATAAACAAGAAAGAAATAAAAGCATCGAGACGTAAGCATTCGTAGTATGTTTTATAATAAAAATTTAAGAGAAACCAATGGTAACATATTTATTGTCTCATATTTCTTGCTTGTTGCATAAATTAAAGTATGTGTGTCTTCAAAAGAAATTTTCTTTATAAAGTATGTACATATGTTTTTATTGAATTGCATACATTTGGTCAATGGAGTTTTCTATACATGTAGGGACTTTGAAGAGTATTGCATTTTAATTCAATTTATATTTATTTCAGCAAAAAAGAAAAAGAAACTCATGATAATTTTTTGCACCCCTCAAAACGATGCAACATTTTATTCGTTATACGAGATAGTGCTGCGTATATATATATATATGTTTTTTTAATGGAGGCACGTACGCGTGTGTGATAGAGAGAGAGAGAGAGAGAGAGAGAGAGAGAGAGCCTGTATGCGTGCATGCGCGTAGGGTTTTGGGAAAACACGTTAGAACGTTGGATATAGAGTTAGAAGAGTAGAGTTGTGGAACTCAGCACTTTGAGTTCAGATCTGAACTACCGATTGAAAACCAGGGTTTGATTTTTTTGTCTCTAATTCTTGCCTTTCGTTCGCTTTTGCGTTCTCTCCAAATGAAGTTGGCCCTCGTCAGACTTGGAACGAAATAGGTGCTGGCAGATTTAATATACCAGATACATTGTATAACATAAGGGCAACCCACAGCGTCTCTCGGAAAAGTTGCGGGCTCATATATATGTATAAACACACTCGCTCTCTCTCTCTCTCTCTCTCTCTCTCTCTCTCTCTCTCTCACATACACACGCACACATACGCACACATACATACATAATACACACACACACATATATATATATACAGGTTATGAGAGGTCATGGTGTCAGTGAGACTCAAAGGTGTCAGGTAACACTGAATAAGTGGTATGGATAGACCATAGTTAAGTTCCAGGTTCGGTGATTATGCGAATAAGGGGTCCATATACATAATATATATATATATATATATATATATATATAATATATATAATATATATATATATATATATACATGCATACGTCCATACATACATACATATACTCTTTTACTTATATCAGTCATTTGACTGCGGCCATGCTGGATCACCGCCTTTAGTCGAGCAACTCGATCCCGTGACTTATTTTTTGTAAGCCCAGTACTTATTCTATCGGTCTCTTTTGCCGAACCGCTAAGTAACGGGGACATAATCACACCAGCATCGGTTGTCAAGCAATGCTAGGGGGACAAACACAAACACATACACACACACGCACATATATATATATATACGACGGGCTTCTTTCAGTTTCCGTCTACCAAATCCACTCACAACGCTTTGGTCGGCCCGAGGCTATAGTAGAAGACACTTACCCAAGGTGCCACGCAGTGGGACTGAACCCGGAATCATGTGGATGGTAAACAACTACTTACCACACAGCCACTCCGCGTATATATATATATATTATTCGGGAGCAATGAAACCAAAGCCATCGCCGTTAAAAACAACTGAAACTGCAATAAACTCAGAACAGGAACATCAGACCACATTATAACTCACTATCGCTTACAATCTGTACCGCCTCTTCCTTGCAATTAACCCACCTTTGCTCGGTGCCTAGCTGACCACATAATTTTCACACAGCTTTCCTCTATTCATCTTATCTATCGACTGTAATTTGTCAATCGATGTTTTCCTAACACCAATAATTTTACTGTTTGCATGGTGAGCCAACCATACAGTGTCTGGCTGGTTGTTAGACCAGTTAGACAGGAAGGACACACTGGATATTGCAATACGAATTATAAAAATATACATGTGGCTTGGTCACAGCTGGAACGTCTTTGGTAGTTGTCCAGTTACATTTTCCCTTTTAATTTTTTACTTGCTTCAGTTGACTACGGCCATACTGGGACACCGCCTTGAAGGGTTTTAGTCGGACAAATCGACTGCAGGACTTACGTTTTGACGCCTAGTACTTATTCTACTGGTCACATTTGACAAACCACTAAGCTACGTAGACGTAATCCCACCAAAACCCGTTGTCAGTCCGTGGTGGGACACTAAGACACACATACACACACACGCATACACACACATACATATATATATATATATATATATATATATATACCTATTTCTTTACTACCCACAAGGGGCTAAACACAAAGAGGACAAACAAGGACATACAAACCGATTAAGTCGATTATATCGACCCCAGTGCGTAACTGGTACTTAATTTATCGACCCCGAAAGGATGAAAGGCAAAGTCGACCTCGGAATAATATATATATATATATATATATATATATATATATATATATATATATCGTCGACCAAATCCACAAACAGGGTCGAGGTTATAATGCAAAGACACTTGTCCCAGGTGTCGCGCAGTGGCTGTGAACCCGGTGCCATGTGGTTGGAAAGGAAGCTTCTTATCACAAAAACACGCCTGCGCCTAAATAGGTTTTTCTTGGGTTTCACTGCCATAGCATATTATAGCAATCTTCATGAACATATATACAAAATCCTCTAACAGACAATCATATATGCTTATATGGATCTATATATACATAGGCGCAGGAGCCTGTGTGGTAAGTAGCTTGCTAACCATACTACGTGTTCCGGTTCAGTCCCACTGCGTGGCATCTTGGGCAAGTGTCTTCTGCTATAACCCCCGGCCGACCAATGCCTTGTGAGTGGATTTGGTAGACGGAAACTGAAAGAAGCCTGTCGTATATATGTATATATTAATATTATATAATATATATGTATGTGTGTGTGTGTGTGTGTTGTGTGTCTGTGTTTGTCCCCCGATGCTGGTGCGTTTACGTCCCGGGGTTGAGTTGCTCGATTAAAAGCGGTGCTCCAGCATGGCCGCAGTCAAATGACTGAGACAAGGGGGTAGAATGCTGCGCACACAATCTAGCGATCGTGACTTCCATTCAAATCAAATCAGCTGTAAATAAGTAACCATGCGATAGGCTTATTTTTCGATCTACGGAAAACATATTTTTATACTTCGGGATGAGCAAGTTATTTTGTTGCCAAATAAATACACGCACTATATATTAGTTCTTCACTGGTTTATTATTGCTCTTTTTTTTCTTATGTCCACTGTCTGGAAATAGAACTGGAGGAGACACGTGGTATGGAAGAGTCGCTCGAGAGGTCACAGGTGTGTGACGGCACATTTCCAGAAAATGGACATAAGAGCAATCATAAACGAATGAAGAATGAATATATATAGTACTTACGTTTATTTGGCAAGGATAAAAAAATTAAATGGCCATCCTAAAATATAAATATATATATATAAATATACTTGTTTCAGTCGTTTGACTGCTTCCATGCTGGTGCACCTCCTTAATAGGTTTGCTTCGAAGAAATCGACCCCAGGACTTATTCATTGTAAGCTAGTACTTATTCGATCGGTCTTTTATGCCGAACAGCTAAATACACCCAAATCGGATGTCGACCAATTGTGAGAAGACAAACAGAGACAAGACACACACAAAACGCGCCACATACACACACACACATACATATATATACATACATGTATGTATACGACGGGCTTCTTTCAGTTTCCGCATACCAAAGTCATTCACAAGGATTTGGTCGGCTCCAGGCTATAGTAGGAGACACCTACTCAAGTAGCTACACAGTTGGAATGAACCCGGAAGCATGTGGTTGGGAAGCAAACTACTTACCACACAACCGCCCCTCTATCTCTCACTCTCTCTGAAATTATATATATACACACACATATATATATATACATACATAATATATAATATATATATATAATATATTATATATATATATATATTATATATATATAAGTATATGCACAAACACATACATATACACACATACACTCAGTTATGCTTGATAAATTATCTACTCGTTGAACAAGTATTGCCATCATTGTCGATTATTGCCAGCACTGCTTACATTCAGCAGAGAATGGCTTGCATGAAACATATCGACGACTCTATCAAATCCAGTGGACCACAGCAAACTGAAAGACAATACCTGCCACAATAATTTTATCGACATTCATATTTCAGTAATTCATTTTTCTTCGAAGCATATTCTAAAGTAATTAAATGGTTGCTCAACTTGAAGTGGTATTCCAGTGCACCCAGCACTTACCCAGAATGTTTAAAGTCTTTACGCTGATGCTAGATAGTCGGGAACCCTTATTAGTTTCGTGCTTTTCGGGCATCATTGCAACAATTATAGTATTTGTTTGCCCAGCTGGATTTGTCATGACTTTCCTCGCCACGCAGGTCTGACAGAGATATCGGTTCAGCCACTGACGACCGGGCAATATAAAATGTTGATGAATGCTCTCTCTCGAAATGCTATTGATTAAAGCTACAGTGAATATGTTTAAGACATTTTACGAGTTCCCCATTAAGGTTCCTATGCACTGAATCATATGTACATATGGAACACAAGTTGCAGTGAAGCACAAATGGACGGATGAAAGCACTCCGTCGGTTACGACGACGAGGGTTCCGGTTGATCCGATCAACGGAACAGCTTGCTCGTGAAATTAACGTGTAAGTGGCTGAGCACTCCACAGACAGGTGTACCCTTAACGTGGTTCTCGGGGATATTCAGCGCGACACAGAGAGTGACAAGGCCGGCCCTTTGAAATACGGGTACAACAGAAACAGGAAGTAAGAGTGAGAGAAAGTTGTGGTGAAAGAGTACAGCAGGGATCACCACCATCTCTGCCGGAGCCTCGTGGAACTTTAGGTATTTTCGCTCAATAAACACTCACAACGCCCGGTCTGGGAATCGAAACCACGA
This sequence comes from Octopus sinensis, assembly GCF_006345805.1. Lineage (NCBI taxonomy): Eukaryota > Metazoa > Mollusca > Cephalopoda > Octopoda > Octopodidae > Octopus > Octopus sinensis. The sequence goes on along the minus strand of NC_043004.1, from coordinate 57,838,277 downwards.
TCCTACGACCGCGAGTCCGCTACCCTAACCACTGGGCCACTGCGCTTCCGAAGCACAAATACGTGTGTGCCAAAGTGACATTGACATGCACACCCACGGCACAAGAACAAGGTTACGCCTAATACCTATATATTTGTACAAACACAAACATACACACATATACACGCACGCACAAACTCACGCATGCGTGCAGGTACACAGGGACTCACACACACACGCGATTTTCGATAGGATTTGCATTCGTTTACTTTTACATTGAGTGTACGGGAATTACATTACAGGTGCGTGCTTAGTAGTACTGAAGTCACGATTACGCGATCGCGGTTTCGATACACGGACCGGGCGGTGCATCGTGTTTTTAAGCAAAATATTTCATTTCACGATGCTCTGCGATCGCTTCGACATCTAACACTTGGCACTGTGCACCTGTATAGGAAATGTCGATTTGATGGAATGAGTGAACTTATGGCAAAACAAATATTTAGACATGAACATATCATCTGTCCACCACGTTTCCATCGTTTTTCTCAAACTCGAGAGACTGCCATTAATTTCTACATTACAGAATGCAAGCTAGTCACGAACATAGTGTCACGGCTGTTTTGTTCAAGTTTATGTGAATCGGTTGGTATGAACACGTGCTTGTAGATGTGTGTGAGTGTGTGCGCATGGATAAGTGTATCGCCGTTACCTGACACCTTGAGTAGATTAGTTGGTGGGAGCACCGAGATTGTCTGTCTCTACTCACGACTATATTCATACCAAACGCAATTCACAAAAGCATGGTACAAGCTAACAGGTCATACCAGCTTGCAAGTGACGGCGAAGTACTTATACTTATATTTATAAGAGCACACATATATACATATGCTTGTGTGTGTGTGTGTGTGTGTGTGTGTGTATACATACTCTTACTCTTTTACTCTTTTACTCTTTTACTTGTTTCAGTCATTTGACTGCCGCCATACTGGAGCACGGCCTTTAGCCGAGCAAATCGACCCCGGGACTTATTCTTTGTAAGCCCAGTACTTATTCTATCGGTCTCTCTTTGCCGAACCGCTAAGTAACGGGGACGTAAACACACCAGCATCGGTTGTCAAGCAATGCTAAGGGGACAAACACAGACACACAAACACACACATACATATACATATATACGACAGGCTTCTTTCAGTTTCCGTCTACCAAATCCACTCACAAGGCATTGGTCGGCCCGGGGCTATAGCAGAAAACACTTGCCCAAGATGCCACGCAGTGGGACTGAACCCGGAACCATGTGGTTGGTTAGCAAGCTATTTACCACACAGTCACTCCATACATACATACATACATACACACTCACACATGCATATACACCTGAACGTGCAGCTATTTCGCACCTCGTCTGTGACGACCACCACCCGTCGCTTACTCCATAAAGTAACTCCCTTACACCGGTTTAACCGCTCACTAAACTCATTGATTCAACTCAGCCATCCGCTCACTCAATCATCCATTCATTTGCTTCATTCATACACCACTACCTACCTCCTACCTTTCCACATATCTCTAGCGTCCCTACCCCCTACCTTTCCAAATATCTCTAGCGTCCTGACAACTGTTCAATTAATCATTCCACCATTCATCTATTGACAATTCAACCAATTTCACTATTGCTCTATGAGTTTCTGTCTCTATTTAGCCTCTGCCTCTATACGTATATTTCCTTTGCCTCCCTCTCTCACTCTGTCTGTCTGTCTCTCTGTCTGTCTCTCTCTCTCTAATTTTCTCCCTTTCCCTCTCTCTCTTAACTGCATCGTTTTTTGTCAATCCAATTCATTTTCTGACTGTGGACTCTGTCTTTCTCATCTCACCTTCTGTCTGTCTCCAACTCTCTTGCGCATCAACTCACTGTTTTTCTATCGCTATTTGTATGTCGATCAGTCTGTCTGTCTGTCTAACTGTTGTCAGTCTACCTGTCTCTCTCTGTCACTCTTTCTAACCCCCCTCTCTCTCTTCGTCTGCCTGCTTGTCTTTCTCTCTCCTCCTTTCTCGCTTTCTACATTCTTATCCGTCTTCCTTCGCCACTACTTCTCTCTCTTTCCTTTCACGCTCTGTTTCACTGTAGCTCTCTTTGTGCATTTCATAAAAGTGTATGTGTGCAAATGCGTCCTACTGCACGCGCACGGACACATAGACACACACACATTAGAGAAGATAAGTGGATACATTTATATGCAATACATGTTTTTTTATATATTCATTTGCAACGGCTCATTGAGTTGAAATCACTCATAAATATAGACACGCATGTAAGCACAGGTACCACACACGCACGGTAAAGTAAAGCACGTAGAGATGTCTAATCTTAAGAGTGTCTATGTACCTAACCGTTGTGTGTGTGTGTGTCTGTGTATGTGCTTGTTTCAGTTGATAAACACGATGTAAAAGTACTCAATACAGAAATAGGCCGGAATTATTTAATAATCTCAGTAATATATACTCTTCTCTAATATAGGCATGAGGCCCGAAATTTTGAGGGAGGGGCCAGTCGATTAGATCTTCCCTAGTACGCAACTGGTACTTAATTTATCGACGCTGAAAGGATGAAAAGCAAAGTCGATCTTGGCGGAATTTTGAACTTAGAAAGTGAAGACAGACGAAATATCGCTAAGCATTTCGCCCGGTGTGCTAACGTTTCTTATTTCTTTATTGTCCACAAGGGGCAAAACATAGAGGGAACAAACCAGGACAGCCAAAGGGATTGAGTCGATTACATCGACCCAGTGTGTAACTGGTGCTTAATTTATCGACTCCGAGGGATAAAAGGCAAAGTCGACCTCGCAGAACGTAACGGCAGACGAAATACAGGTAAGCATTTCGCCCGAAGTGCTAACGTTTTTACCAGCTCGCCGCTTTAATCTCAGTAATATATACTGCCTGAGTCTCTCAATGTATGTATGTTTGTAGTTTTGCATGAATGTATATATATATATATATATTACGTGTATGCGAGGATTTGCATGTGTATGTGTATGTAATATATATATATATATATATATACATATATATATATACATATATATATATCAGAAATATATCAATACACACAAACACACACACCTAATTTATACTATTTTCTCTTCTATTTCGTGATCAAGAGTCTTGGTCACAGTTGCCCGACGATCGAGAACGTGAAACTCTGAGTTACATATTTTGTGATGTTTTTGCAGCTTCAATAAATATACTCTACCTTTGGTATTCGAGTACTATTTTTCCATCGTGTTTTCCGGTTGTGTTTTTGTTTACTCATATATATATAATATATATGTGTGTGTGTGTGTGTGTGTGTGTGTGTGTGTGTGTGTATAATGCAAGTGTGCAACGCTCTTGCGTCTGCATACAACTTCTGTCGTTTCCTGGTGGACAGTTCGGATTGACATTAATTTTCATGATTTTATTATGTTCAACGTGGAACTTCTTTAACTTGGTTATTAGTCTATGTATGTGTTGCATATTGCAACAGTACAATAGTATGGAACAGCAAAATATATACTTCGATCATAATGAGAGAGATGGGGAAGGTGAGAAATGGAGAGAGAGGGGGGAGTAGGGTATTGTGTGTTTCTGCAGTAGTGTGGGATGGGGTGACCGCGCACATTGCCACAATTTTTCGAGGACTTGAGGGTGGTAAAAGTATCTCCGTCCCATAGCATCTATCATATCTATGTATATACTCACGTATTGCATTGGTGAATTAGTGTGTGTGTGTGTCTGTGTGTCTATTTATATATTATGTATGTATGTGTGTGTCTGTGTGTGTATTTTCATTAAAAGGCTGCACAATTAAGGTGCCGCATTAAGCACACATATGCAGACACATACGAACACAGGGATTTCCCCACAAAATTTAAGAACTGCTTCTCGACATATGGCTTTTTGTTTCATTAATATCATAGATTGGTTTCAGATTTATCTCGTCACCATATGCACCTCCCTCTCCCCATATCTCTCTCCCTCTCTCTCTTTCTCTCACTTTCTCTCTCTATATATATATGTGTGGAGGTGCAATGGCCCAGTGGATAGGCCAGCGAACTCGCGGTCGTAGGATCGCGGTCCCGAGTACCAGACCGGGCGTTGTGAGTGTTTATTGAGCAAAAACACCTAAAAGCTCCACGAGGCTCCATCGGGGGGGGGGTGATCTCTGCTGTATCCTTTTGCCACTCTTTCTTCTGTTGGCCTAATCGCTTAGCGAACGCGTTGTGACCAGCGATATGTAGCAACATCTGATGGTCTGGTTGGTCACGTGATATATATATATAGTTGAAGTTGATGAGAAAATAAAAGACGGAGACAGGCGTATGAAATACAAGCAAATGCATTAGTTTAACTTTCGGGAAAAATGAGTTGTTTACGTTTCGAGCCTACGCTCTTCAGCAGAAAGGAATAAGAGAAAAGAAACAGAGATAGGATTAAAAAAAATTAGATTTCAGCGGTCCAGCACGGCGAATATATATATATATGCGTGTGTGTGTGTATGTGTGTGTTGTGTGTGTGTGATCAATAGAGTGATTCATTATTGTTTTGGTATGGATTTTCTTCTCCAAATGCAAATAGCGAAAACGTAAAATATTTATTCATGCTAAATTCTAGAATGCTCTTCTTTCCATGTCAGAAAAATAAAACAATTGAGTTATCAAAATATTATTATTCATACACTTCCCCAAGTATAACTGCTTATTCTTCACAACGAGGTACATTTCAGGTACTTTTGTTGTGGCTGTAACTGTTGCTGTTGGTCTTATCGTTATTGTTAGCAAGACGTCAATTAATCTCAGTCAAGTCTCGGACGGTTTTGCCAAAAGCGATATATATATATATAGACTCTACCACTGGTATTTGAGTAGTCTTTTTTCCACCTTGTTTCACATTTATGTGTTTACTCCGGTATATATATATATATATATATATATATATATATATATATATATATGTATCTAAAATAATATGTTACATTACTCAATAGTCAAGATAAAACTCTGAGTTTCAGATGCTGAAGTGGAAATCCACAACACCATCTCTTCGATACGAGAGATGGTGTTGTGGATTTCCACTTCAGCATCTGAAACTCAGAGTTTTATCTGACTATTGAGTAATGTAACATATTATTTTATTGATAAATTTCCTCTATTTACATAATATTGAGGTATTTTTCTTTCTTTTGTTATCTTACCGTTTTTACCAATATATATATATATATATATATATATATATATATAGATATATATATAGATAATATAGATAGATCATACACATACATACACACACATACATACATACATATATATATATTATAGATATATATATATATATATATATATATATATATATATATATATATATATATATATAGCTGAAGGATTAAAATTAATCAAAGGACATACTAAGTATGTCTACTTGCCAAAAGTAACAGTTATTTAAATCGCCAAAATACTACAGAAATCAACCGTCCGTATTGAAATTATATATATATATATATTATATATATATATATATATATATATATATATTATGTATGTATGTATGTGGTGTGTGTTTATATACTTTTATTCCCTTACCTATTTCCAGTTATATGTATGTTATAGCATAAAATATAGTCATTGGGGTTCAACTGGCACCATTGGCTTTTTGTGAAATTATTTTTCTGATGAACTATAAATCAGTTTTCTTCGTGTATATACTCATTTACTCATTTACTTGTTTCAGTCATTTGACTGCCGCCATGCTGGAGCTCCGCCTTTTATCGAGCAACTCGACGCCGTGACTTATTCTTTTGTAAGCCCTGTACTTATTCTATCGATCTCTTTTGCCGAACCGCTAAGTAACGGGGACATAAACACACCAGCATCGGTTGTCAAGCAATGCTAGGGGGACAAACATAGACACACACACACACCCATACACACACACACACATATATATATACATATATATATACGACGAGCTTCTCTCAGTTTCCGTCTACCAAATCCACTCACAAGGCTTTGGTCGGCCCGAGGCTATAGTAGAAGACACATGCCCAAGGTGTTACGCAGTGGGACTGAACCCGGAACCATGTGGTTGGTAAACAAGCTACTTAGCACACTCCTGCGCCTATACTGGTATGAATCGATGTACTTTTTGCTTTTATTCTTTTTGTTTTATTTTAATATTAGTGCTATATGTAAAGTTTATAAAAGTATTTTTTTAAAAAAGCATTAAATTTATTCCTCTGTAACACGCACTCACTGGTATATGCAAGATTAAACAAATATCATTTTATGAATAGCGCGGAAATGCGCAAAAATAAAAGGAGATCCCAATGGCCTTTTGTGTAATTTCAACCCCACCAGCCTACGAAGGATTACAAAAGAAATTGTAAGTAGTGGTGATGTATGGTAAGATGATGTTTGATCTACCTGTTGGACATCAACTGGTGAATTAAATATATTCATGGGGCACACCTACTTGAATTTCTGTCGACCGACTCGTTACCAGTTTTTTAAACATAGCGCTTCATCTCTCAGTCACTCTAAAGTTACGGTTACGAAAATACACCAATATGGGTTGTCAAGCGGTAGTGGGGAATAAAACTCAGACACAAACACACGTACACACACATATACATACACATACAGATACACAGACACACACACACAACACATATACACGACGGAGTTCTTTGAGTTTCCGTCAACATATCCCATCCAAACGCTTTCGTCGGCTCGAGTCTATAATAGAAGACATTTGCACACGATGTTATGCAATGCGATTGAACAGGAAACAATGTTGTTGAGAAGCAAACTTCTTACCACTAGGCAACGTCTGCGCCTATATATGTGTGTGGTGCTTGTGTGTGTGTTTGGAAGACTGAGACTCGAAGAGATTGATAGGCTGTAAATAATACCATGTAATTATTGGGTAAAAATTTAAAGATACCTTTCTTTTTGTGTTTACCTTTCTATTTCAAACATGCCGTATTTAGATGAACGAAGGAATTAATTTACTCAGAGATACACTCTGAACTAGAAATAACTGCGAAATCGGAGGAAACCGTAGCTAATTTGATGAAGAAATAAAGTCAACTAATGATAATTATATGGAGGAAAGGATTCATATTTTAGTAACAAACGTTTGTTTCAAAAATCTCTATAATCCCGGGTATTGTGAGCGTTGGGATCAGGGCGAGACAATTTCATATTTAACTGGTACTTCATTTCGTTTAGTTCAAAACAAAAAAAGAGGAACGAAGTTGAGCTAGTCGGGTTTGAATTCAAAGCGTAAGACCTCGTAAGATATAACATGTTATACGTTTTCTTACGCACTAACAAGTGTGCAGTCGGTATTCTCAACTTGGCGATGAGTAGCATTCAAGTGTATATTCACAAGTGCAGCCAGTATTTCACGGTATGTCTCACATTTATGAAACCTCTTCGAGGAAGCGTAGCTTTTTGCATGTTTCCCAAATTAATGATGATAGAATTATTTTGCACGATAGTGTACAAGAATTTGGGGACATAGTATAATGTTTATTCCTCTTTAAGACTGCAGGGTAATATCTATGGAAGATAGTGATCAAATAGATTTTCACCCCAACACTTGTTCGATCGATTTTCCGAAACGTAACCAGAATTCGTAGACTATAATTTCGTAGTCTAATATACTGCGCCGTTTAAACAACACACGCGCAGGCGCGCGACAACGCACACATACATACTCTCTCCACACACACAAACACAGACACACATATATGTGTATATATATATATATATATATATGTATATGGAAGCACTCCGTCGGTTACGACGACGAGGGTTCCGGTTGATCCGATCAACGGAACAGCCTGCTCGTGAAATTAACGTGTAAGTGGCTGAGCACTCCACAGACAGGTGTACCCTTAACGTAGTTCTCGGGGATATTCAGCGTGACACAGAGAGTGACAAGGCCGGCCCTTTGAAATACAGGTACAACAGAAACAGGAAGTAAGAGTGAGAGAAAGTTGTGGCGAAAGAGTACAGCAGGGATCACCACCATCCCTGCCGGAGCCTCGTGGAGCTTTAGGTATTTTCGCTCAATAAACACTCACAACGCCCGGTCTGGGAATCGAAACCGACCACGATCCTACGACCGCGAGTCCGCTGCCCTAACCACTGGGCCATTGCGCCTCCTATATGTATATATATACACATACTTATACATACATTCATATATATATATATCTTTATATATATATATATACATACATACATGAATATATATATTACTCCTTTACAATTTTACTCGTTTGAGCCATGCGGCCGTGGTCACGCCGGAGCACCACCGCAGTCCCTTTGGTTCCGCTGCCTTCGTCTGCACTTCTTACTGGTTCATCCTGTATTATGGAGAGGAGGATGTCTAGTTCCTTTTCGAAAACATCTGCTTATATGCAAATTTATGCAAATTTCTTAATTTTTGTGGCATGGCATTGAAGAGCTGTTGGTCTTTGAACCCTACACTATTGGAGTGCCTGTTCCTGAACTCAGATGGATTAGATGGTGCAATACAAAGGCTGCCATTTCTGGCATATGTATAACACTCAAAGTCGAAATTAGGTACTTGCCCTTCTAGAGTTTTCCATATGAAGATTATTGCATGTCTCTTACGCTTATACCCCAGGAAGTAAAGTTGTAGTTTTCTCAACCTATCCCTGTAGCTCATCTGCTGCACTGTTTCAATCATTTTAGTGCAGCGGGGTTGGACTGCTTCAAGTTCCGCTGTTAGTTTGGCATTATGTGGTGACCATAACTAGGAGCAATAATCCAGGCGGCTGAGAACAAAGGTTTTCCACGGGGTCAACATAATTTCTTGGTCTCTTGTCTTGAAGGACCTCAGTATCCATCCTGCCAGTTGTCTGCACTTTGCTGCCATCTTCGTAATGTGCATATACAATAATGCGTCATTGCACATACTGATCCCCAAACTCTTTCACTGCCTCTCATTCTGGGATTGTACTGCCTTCGGATCTTGTATATGCAGGCTGTAGTGTATACATAAGTTGATAATGCAGTGCTTGAAATTTTCTAGCGTTATAACTGCATGCTGTTTATTTCTGTCCACTCGTATATCAAATTTAGGTCCCGCTCTATGCTTGCGATGTCATTATGGATTTGTATTACCTGTGACAATTTTGGATCATCAACACAACTATTCTAAGAGGGCTATTATGAACAGTAATGGTCCCAGAACCGTTCCCTGGGGGACGCCACTTAGGATTTGAGTTTCTTCACAAAGGGCGCCACACACACACACAAACACAAATATATATATATACACATATATAAGTGGCTTCCCCTCTTAAACATGCTCACGGTCACTTGGACACACACATATTTGACTGCTATTTCTAATTTTTCGGTATGTGGCTAAGCAACCTGTTGCCTGCCTCTTTTATTTATATACAAAAATATATATTGAACTTTTATAAAACTTCCTACCGTTAATGATTATATTTACATGCTGAAATCTACCCGTACATAATTGTTGTTTTTTTTAAAAACCATTAAATCTATTATTTACTCTTATTATATATATATGTAGAGAGAGAGAGAGACTGAGAGACAGAGACAGAGAGAGGATAGATAAATGGGTAGATAGATATATAGATAGATAGATAGATAGATAGATAGATAGATTGATAGATACATAGATATCTCATGATCTAAAATATCGGAGAAACTAACTTTCTCTTGTATATATGTGTGTGTGTGTGTGTTAGTACACACACGCACACAAAACACACATATAAACACACACGCACACACATATATATAGAGACACACACAAAAAAAAGGAGAGAGAGAGAGGAGAGAGTTGGGGCGAGAGGGAGTACATGTAGTGTGCTTATGAGAAATCAATATCAACCTTAGTTATCAAAGAACGACAGAAACTTTGTAATAAGTAACTCGCACAAACAGGAGCAACCATCACTATCGCACTCACCCTTACATCTGACACCACTGCCACGACAACCATCGCCATGACAAACATCACCACTATCACCAACACCATCAATAATGTACACCTGTGTTCACAACATATGCAACAGTCGTACGCACATTAACACGACTGTTTTCCTGACGCCCACTGGGTTTGACATTTGGTCTATTGCACACATTAGCCGTGTTTCAAATACGTGTGTGAGTGCGTATGTGTGCGCATAAGCACACACACAAACACACACAAACAAACACACACACACACACACACACACACACACACACACACACACACACACACACACACACATACACAAAAGACACACGTACACACACTCATACAGAGATACATATGTGTTTGAAATATGCACATCTATCCTTCTATGTATCTACCTATAAATGAATATATATAATTATTTATCTGTCTATCTGTCTATCTATTTATCTATCTATCTATCTATCTATCTATCTATCTATCTATCTATTTATCTTTCTATCTATTTATCTCTCTTTCTCTCTCCCTTTCTCTCTCTCTCTCTGTATATATATATATATGTGTGTGTGTAGTAAGTAGATTCTTTACCAACCACATGGTTCCGGGTTCAGTCCCCACTGCGTGGCACCTTAGGCAAGTATCTTCTGCTAGAGCGTCGAGCAGACCAAAGTCTTGTGAGTGGATTTGGTAGACGGAAACTGGAAGAAGCCATTAGTATATGAATATATATATATATATATATATATATATATATATATATATATATATAGATATATATATATATATATATATATATATATGTATGTGTGTGTGTGTGTGTGTGTGTTGTGTGTGTATGTTTGTTTTTCTGTTTGTTCCCCCAGCATTGCTTGAGAATCGATTCTGGTGTGTTTACGTACCCGTAACTTAGCGGTTCGGCAAAAGTAACCGATACAATAAGTACTAGGCTTATAAAGAATAAGTCCTGGGGTCGTTTAGCTCGACTAAAGGTGGTGCTCCAGCATGGCCGCAGTCAAATGATTGAAACAAGTAAAAGAGAAATAATAGTAAAAAATATATACATACATACATTCATATATATATATGTAAATATATATATATATGTATATGTAAATATACGTGACAATCATTCGGTAGCCACGGTAAAATTCTGAGTTTCGGATGTCGGGCGGAAACCCACGCCGCCATCAATATCGCGGTACCTTTCATTCTTTTGTTGTCTTACCATTTCTATCAATATATATATACATATACACATACATGCACACATACACATATATACGTGTGTGTGTGTTCCCAGCACCGGTTGATAACTGGTGTTGGTTCATGTATATCCCCTTAAATTAGTGATACGACAAATGGAGCTCGACAGAATAGGTTCTCGGCTTTTAAAACATTAAGCAAATATTCAGGCGATTAATTCGACCAACCTGTCAAGTCGGTATCTCAGCATGACTGCAGGGTAGTGATTAGAAAGTAAGTAAATATAAAATATCTGTGCATGTTTGTGTGTGTGTGTCGTGCTTACGCATGTACATCTATGTATCTAATATATATAAGTGTATAGGCACACACACATACACACACATACATCGGTATTATATCAAAGTTGCAAATGCTAGTTACAAACCGATCTAGTTGAAACATATGTAGGTCAACAAGAAGCTGTATATAAATCAAAATGTAAATTAAAATTCATGAAATGATACTTCATTATATTCCTTATTATTATATTATTATTATTATTATTATTATTATTATTATTATTATTATTATTATTATTATTATTATTGAGTGAGAGAGCAGTGCATTGGGGTAAAATATACAGAGCCCATTATACCCATCATGACTATCTGTCTGATTAGGGTACACCAGACACATGCATCACAACAATAAGTGTGCGACATGGTGATCTCATATCAAGGTAAACAGCACATGACCTTGCAGGTGGAGCCCAGTTAGAATTTTCTTCAGGTCGAGTAACCCATCCCGCTCAAAAGGAATAAGTTATTTCAGGACTTTGAACGAAACACCAATGTTTCCAGAGGTGAATTATTCAAACCCCAAAGAATCCCTCTCAACACATGGCTATGATGTTCCCCCACTACTTCTGCTCTGCTCGTGTCCAGAGATGCACATATCGTCAGCCACTAAGATATTCGCTCAACTGGTTATGGTCAAACAACTGATAAGCAAATCTGTGGTATTGAGCAGAATATTTGCTGTAGCCTATCTTTTATACTAAGACGAAACAATGTACATGATAACACTTCCAATCAGTTAAAATCAGGAGTCACGAGACCCACTGCCTGGTACTGTATCAGGGCATTACTCTTTTACTTGTTTCAGTCATTTGACTGCGGCCATGCTGGAGTACCGCCTTTAATCGAGCAACTGGACCCCGGGACTTATTCTTTTGTAAGCCAAGTACTTATTCTATCGGTCTCTTTTGCCGAACCGCTAAGTAACGGGGACATAAACACACAGCATCGGTTGTCAAGCAATGCTAGGGGGACAAACACAGACACAAACAACACACACACGCGCATATATATATATATATATATAGACGGGCTTCTTTCAGTTTCCATCTACCAAATCCACTCACAAGGCTTTGGTCGGCCCGAGGCTATAGTAGAAGACACTTGCCCAAGATGCCATGCAGTGGGACTGAACCCGGAACCATGTTGTTGGTAAGCAAGCTACTTACCACTCAGCCACTCCTGCGCCTCTTACTGTTATTATTATTATTATTATTATTATTATTATTATTATTATTATTATTATTATTATTATTATTAGATATACGTCTATTCCATCTATATTAACGAAGTGTAGGACAATCCGGAAGCATGCGGAGCAGGAAGTATCTTAATCTGAACTCCATGGTGTTCATAGACACATAATATAGCAACATCACCCCACAGTACGACGACCACCACCACCATCATCCACATCATCATCATCATCATCATCGACATCATGATCCTCATCTCCATCCTCATCATCATCGTTGTCGACATCGTCCTCCTCCTCTTCATCCCCATCATCATCAGCATCTTTAACGTCGTCGTCATCGCACCAGTGGTAGCATTATTATTACAAGTAACGTAATTTCGAGACAGCGACAGAAAAACTGAACGAAGTCGTTAGATATGTTTAAAAAATGGCGACTAGAAATCGCCCATCAAGTCAAATCACTCATTTCCCTTAAGCACTGATGCGCTCATCGGATAATGTATTACTAAAATGGTGGGCTGGACTTAGAGAGATTACTTTTTGACCATCAGTCTGATGAATCAGGTTTGACCTGGGCCTAAACATCAACGTAAGTTATTAGTAATAAGTTCCTAAGCAGTTAAGCCAGCCACAATAATAAGCAGCCGTAACATCAACGACAAGGGAGCATCCACGAAAGTACCAACAATTAAAAACCTCTAAGCGGTCCATCGACTTGCTAGAAATACCACCTAAATCTTTCTGAAATCACATACTGTTGGGCAAAGCTAGAAAAGCCAAAACAATTTGTTTGCTTTAGGTGGAATAATTTTTTAGGTGTCATAATTTTTTTGAAATGGTTTAACGCTGCGTTAAACAAAAATATGAAACAGCAACGAAGTTTCACAACAGAAAGCGGTGAGTTAGCACAAACGTTAGGGCGTCGGTCAGCTATTCCTTTTGACACCCTGCTATCTGATTTCAAATCACATCGAGGTCAGTTTTTCCTTTCAGCCTTTCGTGTTTGATAAAAGTATACTAATCCAGGTTGGTGGATTTGTAGAACTGTAAAAACTATTGAACGGATGTTTTACAGTATTTATTCAATTGATATGCATTTTAATTTTAAATCCTTCTGTTAGCCTACTTGAGGTCGCACCGTTAGGGAATAAAAGCATAGTCTTTTCTCCTGACTGATAGAATATAACAGTCAGCAATAACAACAAAGAGAATAGAAATAAGCGGTCCATCGACTGCTAGAAATACACTAAATCTTTCTGAAATCACTACTGCAAAGCTAGAAAAGCCAAAACAATTTGTTTGCTTAGGTGAAAATTTTTTTAGGTGGAATAATTTTTTTGAACTGGTTTAACGCGCGTTAAACAAAATATGAAACAGCAACGAAGTTCACACAACATAAGCGGTGAGTTAGCACAAACGTTAGGGCGTCGGTCAGCTATTCCTTTTGACACCCTGCTATCATGTTTCAAATCACATCGAGGTCAGTTTTTCCTTTCATCCTTTCGTGTTTGATAAAAGTATACTACTCCGGTTGGTGGATTTGTGAACTGTAAAAACTATTGAACGGATGTTTTACAGTATTTATTCAATTGATATGCATTTTAATTTTAAATCCTTCTGTTAGCCTACTTGAGGTCGCACCGTTAGGGAATAAAAGCATAGTCTTTTCTCCTGACTGATAGAATATAACAGTCAGCAATAACAACAAAGAGAAATAGAATAATAGCTGCAGCAGCAATAGCAACAATAATTACTGCAATAAGTGCAAAGGCCGTGATAAAAAAAGCAGCCCCAAAATAATCGTTAGGTACAATCAAATTGCAATGAAGTGTCACAACAATAATTGGCATTCCGTCGGTTACAATGACGACGGCTCCAGCTGATCTGATCAACGGAATAGCCTGCTCGTGAAATTAACGTGCAAGTGGCTGAGTACTCCACAAACACGCATATCCTTAATGTAGTTCTCAGCGAGATTTAGCGTGACATAGGCTGTGACAGAGCTGGTCCTTTTAAATACAAGTACAACTCATGTTTGCCAGCTGAGTGAACAGGAGCAACGTGAAATAAGGTGTTTAGCTGAAGGATCCTAACTCAAAGATCAGACGGGATCCGAATACTCTAATCACTAAGCCACGCGCCTTCACAGCACAACAATAACAACACCAACTGCTTCTATTAAAGAAATATTTGGCCATCATCATCATCACTATAAGTATCACCACCTTCATCAATAGGACCATTACCAACCTCCACTATTGTCATCAGTATTACTACCACCACCACCAACAACAACAACACGACTAGCATGATCATGAATGCCACTATCAGCATCACCTTCGCCATGAACACCATACAAGCAGTAGCAGTAGCAGGAGCAGCACTATCACCAACATCTCCAAATATCGGTCACTTCGATTATCACAACTAACGATCTGAGCATCATCAGAACAACTACCATCACCAACATCACTGTCATCAACATTGTTATCCCAATCAGAACCATCATCTTCCTCTACCACCTTCACCATCACCAGCATCACCATTAACACCGAAACAACCACAATTATCATCATCGGCGTCGTCGTCATCGTCGTCATCTTCAACATCATCATTGTTATCATCGCCAGCATCGTATTTCATACCATAATTATTTGGAGTCGATTTAATCGAGTACCCCTAACCTCGCCCGTGTTCTGGCTTGGTGCCTACATCACAAATTATTTTTCTCAACATCATCATCATCATCGTCTTCATCATCATCATTTACTATCATTGTATCAGTCACTGCCATCATCATCATTATCTCTATACTGGCAGAGCTGGTAGTGTACCTTGCTGTATTTATTTAATTACAGCCCTCTACATACCGAGTTCACATCTGGCCTGGGGTCAACTTTGCCTTTCTATCACCATCGTGGGATCGATAAGTGCAAAAGTACCAGAAAAATACTGAAATTGCTATAATAAATTCTAAATATGAATTTAATTCTAATAGCAGATCACCATCATCATCATCATCATCATGCCATTATCGTCACCATGTCATCACCCCCACCACTACCATCACAATCACCTTCACCATCTACACTACCACCAACACCACCACCACCAAAACCATCGTTATTACCATTACCATCACCGTCAGACCACCCTCCATCAGCACCGCATTCTAACTTTTCATTAACTTCATTGTTCTTCCGTCAAAATTATCGTTATTTTCTTCTACTACCCCTCAACAGCTGTCATATTATATATATATATATATATATATATATATATATATATATATATTATATATATGTGTATATATGTATATATGTATATATATATGTGTTATATATATGTATATAAGTATATATGTGTATATATGTTTATATATGGGTAAATATGTATATAAATGTATATATATGTGTATATATATGTATATATGTATATATATGTATGTATGTATATATATATATGTATTATATAATATATATATATATATGTATATATATAATGTTATATATTATATATAGATATATGTATATATATTATATAGATATATGAATATATATAGTTATATATATATATATATATTATATATATAATAATGTATATATATTATATTATATAGTATATATGATATATATATATATGTATATAGATATATGTATATGTATATATATAATATATATAATCTATATATATTATATTATGTATATAATTATTATGTATTATATGTGTATATATATATATATAATATTATATATATTATATATGTATTATATTATTGTATATATATATATATGTATATATGTGTATATATATTATATATATATATATACACATATATATTATATTCATATATTTATATATGTATATATATACATATATATTATATACATTATATATATTGGATATATATATATATATATATATATATATATATATATATATTATATTCATATATATATATTATATTCATATATATATATTATATTCATATATAAATACTATTACATACACACACACACAATATATATATATATCCTTTCTTTCCATTTATCTATCAGTTTATCTCTCTCTCCCTCTCTCTTACTAGCTGTCTCTCTCTCGATATATATATATATATATATATAACCATACACATACCTACATACATACATACATGCATCACTAAGAAAAACAATATAAACGTGAACAACAAAACAATAGCAATTAACAACAATGACAACAACAACAATATCAACAACACTGATGAGACATCTAAAAATTCTTGAAATGACCAGACAATGTGTAAGAAACAATAGCTAAATCTCCTCAGATCTCATACTTCAGTTGTTGTTTTTTTTTCCTACTATCCTTTTTCTTAAGGAACACGTAAGCATGAGGTAACTATAATCTCCTATACAAAAAGCAGAAACGGCGCAACATGAAACAAAATGGGAGGGTCACGGTTGGAATGCTTTCGGTCATTGGTGTGTCTGAGCAAGCTTGATTCGGAGGAATGTGCTTAACAGCAAAAAAAAAAACAAAAAACACAACAAGAACACCAACGACGATTAAAACAATGAGCATGAATAACAATATGAACGGGGTCTGCAACAGTAGCACATCGACGTGAATGTAAGCAAGATGATTATTTATATTCATAACATTAATAATACTAAAGGTAAAAACAAAAAAACAACAATCAAAATAATGCAATAACATCATCATCATCATCATCATCATCAACGGTGGCAACAACATCAAGAACGACAACAAACCACCTTGGCAGCCAACCACCTTGCCAACCGTGCGTTCACCTAGCTTTTGGTTTGTCGAGCGAGCTTTTAGCGCTGCTTCGTCTCGCAACTCAGTCGCGCAATCTCTCACGCACACACTCATTCCTTCATTCCGTTTTTCCTCTCTCACTCATATTCTTTTTTCGCCACCACAGACATTCTTGCTTTTTGTTATGTTTTTGTTTTTTGTTTTTAAATTCTCACGCTACTTACTCGAAGCATATATATATAGATATAAAACACACATACATATATATGCCTTTATATAAATATATATATTTATACAAATATGATTATTCTTTTGTTTTCTCTTCGTGCCTCTTTCTCTTACTTATTTACCGTATCACCTTACCTCACTTAGGTACTCAATCTTCTCTCACTCCTCCCTCTCTCTCAATCACTCACTTATATACACACGCATATAAACACATTTATATTCCAAACGCTTCTTAAAAATCATTCACAAGCCTTTCACAATTTTTTTTTTCTTTTTCCCATCCCCTCTTTCTTTCACATATATCGTTTCACCTTATCTTATATACACACCCATACACACTTTCTCTTTCTCTCTCTCTCTCACTCTTTCTCTTCCTTACTCTCTCAATTTCTCTCAACTTACACACGCAGGCACAAACACGCACTCTTGCTGCCGTTCACTCATACACATGTCCACACTCATCTATCAACACAGACACATGCACAAATTCATGCAAACAAACACGCGCATACGCAGACACTCACACACGCAAAACCATACAGTCAGCTGTGCATCAGGTTTAGCTTTCTTATTCTTCTCTCTCTTCCGTGAGGGAGAGATATGCAGTTTATTTATGTGTGTATATGTGTTAGGTTGTATGGTTGCCGCTAAAATCGGTGGCGACTTTCATAATTAACGGAATGGATTACAACAGGACACTTTACAACAGTTAAGTGACACATAACCAAGAGAGGCAAATTAACCATGAAACACGCCGACAAGACACAGGTTCTGTTGTTGGAGAACCTTCGGATTATATCGGAACATCGGAGGCGTTCCATAGCGGAGAACTTGACGTATAGGTAAGTTATACATCACTAAATATAATATGATATAATATATTATATTATATTATACACATGCACACACACATATATTATATATATATATATATATATATATAATATATATATATATATATATATACATATACATACATATGTGTGTGTGTGTGTGGAGAGAGAGATAGGTACATACACTAACAGAATAAACAGATAGTTACAGAACCATAACAGCTACAAGCGAACAGCGGATATATGTGTGTATATGTAAGCATGTAAAGAGACATGTGTATAATGTATGGGTGTGTATATACAAATATATGCCCGTGTA
>NC_043004.1:57801910-57814410 GCF_006345805.1 Octopus sinensis | reverse complement strand
GATGTTACGGTATGATTTGAGGGAGATTCCGCTGCTATTTCTAACCAAGTCACTAAAATCACGTAGAGGATCCTTGATTAAGCATGCCAAGGATTTATATCTGTATGACAGGTAAAATGTCACAAGTGATATCACCAGAAATATCATGCCATCACTTACTTTCCTTTCACTTCAAATCTTCCCAGAATATCACGTTAACATAATTGAAAGAACATGCACACACGTTACATACACAGACACATTCTGTCTCTCCTAATCTTTCTATCCCCCCCCGCACACCCATACACGCACACTTTCTCTCTCTCTCTCTCTCTCTTTCTCGCTCTTTTTCCGTCTTCTCCTCTCTAACTAACAGATTATTCACATACATACAAAATTAATATATAAATACACGCACAAGTTCACAAATCAATAACATACATAAATACATTCACATGCACAGAAATCAATAGATTTGCATGGCTGTACAAATGCACAATAGTTGATATATGCATGTAATAAAGAGGGTGAGTGTGTTGCTCTAGTGAAAGAGTTAGATGAGCACAGCTTACTTATCAAAGATGATAAATATACTTCGTGATAATTCTATTGTTGAAGCAGCATGACATCATGTAGTTGTGGAGTTTGTTCTTTAAATTAATCTTAGATTGAAAAACAACGATTGAGTGAAATCAGAGTCGTAGGTGGAGAAATAGCCTACGTTTGTGTTTATGTTTTTAGTTATAGGTATGTATATAGAATACTTAGCAGATTCGGCATGATAGCAATATATGCAACAACGGTATCTACACACACTCACACACACACACACACACATGCACACACACATACAGACGCACGCACACACAGACACACACACACACGAACACGTGTTTGTGTACACCCTGGTTTCCGAATCCATACTTCCACAATTCTTTAAGACAATATGGGCAAGCCATACACACACACACACACACGAGTATGTGTTTGTTTACACCCTGGTTTCCGAATCCATACTTCCACAATGAAGACAATATGATCAAGCACACACACACACGCACACACTTACACATACACACACACACACTCAAACACAGTCTGTGTTTGTGCTTATGATGGGTGTGTCTTTGTTTATGTTTACAACGTTTTTCACTCGTCTTTAATCCTGTGTGGATTATGCTGACGCCCCTTTATATCCAGACTCTTACGGATCGACTACCAAATTCAATAAACAAGTACCAAACTTACATACGAAAATAAGTTCAGGAACCCCTTTGATCAACTAAACGCATGAAGGCGGTGACACATCAAAGCCGTAGTCTAATTCCTGAAGGATTAAATATATACACATCCATATATATATATATGCGCGTGTGTCTGTGTCTTTGTGTGAGTATCTGCATTGTGTGATGCACTTATATGTGTATAAACGGATGGATTTTCGAATAACATCGACAGTGTCTTAACTTTGGATTACCAAACGACAGTGTAAACTTCATATGATTTTGATATCCTCAACCAAATGAGCACCTGTTTGAGTACCCCTCGTTGAGTAATTATTACGTCAGATGATCTGCTAGCTAAGAAACCTGTGTAACTTGGATTTTACCTGTCCACTCCCTGAGTTTGTGTGTGTAAATATATATGTGTGTGTGCGTGTGTGTGTGTGTCTGTGTGTGTGTGTTTGTGTTTGTGTGTGTGTGTGTGTGTGCGTGTGTGTATTTGCTCTCACAGCTGTTTCAGGGAAATAAATGCTGTCCCATTCTCAGAGACGAGTTAACAGAGATTTTAATTCGTCTCTGATGAGGGGATACCGTTTATTACTCTGAAACAGCTGTGAGACCACCTTTCTATTTACAAATGCCCTAGGAATATTAAAATGCCTTGGCTTTGTTATCTTACTTTATTTCGCATGCGTGTGTGTGCGTGTATGTGTGTGTGTGAGTGCGCGAGCGCTAAGATGTCTTAGACGCAGCCACGATTGAATAAGGTGCTAGGATTACAATAATAAAATCCTGAGTTGAAACTGCATCACACAGCGTTTCTAGTGTCATTTATTATTGTCACAATATTCATTCTAAACCTTATGATGAACACTGCCTGGACAGAAACTACGTGAAAACCTGTTGCTTGTATTGTGCCCATTACCAAAACGAATTCTACATTGAGCAACTTCGTCTTACTTTCGGGCATTTTATATGTTGCATGATATAATGATTCCAGTTTAGTGGTATGGAGTAAATTAGGAGTGTTTTTTACCGCTACAAGTAGACTTGGGAACCACAACGTGGAGGTTGGATCTTATTCAAAATGTGTTCTAGTGAAAAATAGAGCTCTGCTAATGCGGCGGGGTAATATCGGATTCTCTGCTGTCCGTCTATAAATTAAGGAGTAAGTAGGCATAAGACTCTTATTAATTTGTACTTCATTTGTTGTCTTCAACCCATTGTTTAGTGCCTTCGCGTATCATGAATAATAATGGAGACTAATCATCTTATATGATGATGATGATGAGTAAGGGGAGGTTGGTGATGATGATAAGAATAATGATGATGATGACGACGATGAATTTTTACGTCCATGGATCAGCCAGTTGAATGTACGAAACTGTCTGATTTTTATTTGAATTAACGTGCAATTGGTTGTTGGTTGCGTATACCATAGAGATGTGTAGTTCAATTCTGTATCAGCGTGACACAATATAGAAAAATGACTACACCTTTTGATTACAGGTAGTGTTCATGACTATCTCCCATTCTTATTTCTTAACTACCCACAAGGGGTTAAACACAGAGGGGACAAACAAGGACAGACAAACGGATTAAGTCGATTATATCGACCCCAGTGCGTAACTGCTACTTATTTAATCGACCCCGAAAGGATGAAAGGCAAAGTCGACCTCGGCGGAATTTGAACTCAGAACGTAGCGGCAGACGAAATACCACTAAGCAATTCGCCCGGCGTGCTAACGTTTCTGCCAGCTCTCCCATACAGTTTCTGTTGACTCACTTGAATTCACATATGATGGGTCGGCATGAACTTTTGGTAATGACACTTACCGAAGATGTCATGCAGAAGGATCGAACTAAATGTGTGAACTTCATGAGTAATAACGCACAACATAACTATGCCTCCGTCACTTCCGCCCCTACGTATTCCACGTACACACACACACACACACACACACACACCTGTCGTAGACACTAACAAGCAATCTGTTTTTCTCTCAGTGTCTTACTTTAGAATCTCTCTTACCACACGCAGCCTTCCTATCTTTACATATCATATATGCATGTATGTACATACACACACACACACACACACACACACACACACATATATATATATATATATATATATAAGGCGAGCTGGCAGAAACGTTAGCACGCCGGGCGAAATGCGTAGCCGTATTTCGTCTGCCGTTACGTTCTGAGTTCAAATTCCGCCGAGGTCGACTTTGCCTTTCATCCTTTCGGGGTCGATAAATTAAGTACCTGTTACGCACTGGGGTCGATGTAATCGACTTAATCCGTTTGTCTGTCCTTGTTTGTCCCCTCTATGTTTAGCCCCTTGTGGGTAGTAAAGAAATATATATATATATAAACACGCTCTTATACACACACACACATGTACACACCACGCCCCCACCCGCCTATTCACATACGTACATACACACACACACAACACACACACACACACACATTTACTGTGTGTCTGGTTGTTTGTTTGCAATTTCTTTTACTGCACACGTCTATTCTGTTTTCTTCCTTTCTTCCCTCCCCTTTCTCTCCTTCTCTCTCTCTCTCTGAATCTCCCTATGTCTCTCTCTCTCCCTTTCCTCACTCACTCACACACACTCTATCTCTCTCTGTCTTTGTATTTCTCCCTGTGTCTTCCGTATTTACAGTAAAATAATTCGTTCATTTATCTATAATATTACATGTACACTTTTTTTCGTTTGTTTCATTTTCATTCCTACACACCCTCACTTACACACACATACACAAAACCTTTCTTTCTCACTCATCATCTCTCTTTTTTTTACCCCAGGATCTTTCTACACGCTGTGCTTTTCTAATTTTACTCTCTCGTAACCTGTTACTGACACGCTGTTTTTTGCCTCTAACCAACATTCTTTCTTACTCTCACTACATCATCACGCGCATCATATTTCCATTCAGATTTCACCCCACTTCCCACTACGTTACAGCCCTCCTGCTGCCGAGACTTAAATCTTAGCTGGAACTTAAATACCTAACGAGTGTTATGGTATTCATACAGAAGCAATCTTATGAGTAAACGTCACGGCAACCTAGTTGGTGGGATCGTCTGTTCGTTGGATATTAGACATTTTCGTATACGTTGTGCTTTTGAGTTCGAATATTGCCGAGAACAACTTTGCCGTTCATGATTTTGATATCGATAAATAATGTGTCTGTCTATGACTGGGGCGTTTCTATGTATTATTTTTATTACTTTTGGTGTTTGTCCCCACCAACATCACTTGACAACCGATGGTGGTGTGCTTACGTCCCCGTAACCTAGCGGTTCGGCAAATAAGACTGATAGAATAAGTACTAGGCTTCCAAAGTCCTGGGGTCCATTTGCTCGACTAAAGGCGGTGCTCCAGCATCGCCGCAGTCAAATGACTGAAGCAAGTAAAAGAGATAAAAGAGTAAAAGGCATTGGAGGATATCCTTAGCAGCATTTCGTCCGTCTTTATGTTCTGTATTCAAATTCCGTCAAGGTCGACTTTGCCTTTCATCCTTCGGGTTTGATAAAATAAGTACCAGTTGGGCACTGAATTGGAAGCAAAAGAGTTATCCACTCCCTCGAAATTACTGGCCTTGTGCTAAAATTTGAAGCCATTATTAAATGGGTGAGTTAGTAGAATCGTTACCGTATTGAGCAAGGCAAATTCAGCCGATGTTGATTTTGCCTATCATCCTTTCGGGGTTGATAAATTAAATACCAGTGAAACACTGGAGTCGATATAACCGACTAGACCCCTCTCCACAAATTTCTAGTCATGTGACTTCAATAGAAAGGATTATTATTATTATTATTATTATTATTATTATTATTATTATTATTATTATTATTATTATTGCGTAAGAGTGCAGGTCATGTCATCAAAGTGACACTGGGGTAAACTATACGAAGCCCAGTGTACCCATCATGACTACCCGTCTGATAAGGGTACACTAGGTACATGCATCACAACCATATGTGCGCGGCATGGTGATCTCCTATCAAGATAAACAGCACATGACCTTGCAGGTGGGGCCCAGTTAGAATTTTCTTCTGGTCGAATAACACATCCCGCTCAAAAGGTCCCTGAATAAGGGTTGTTTAAGGATGTTGAACGAAACACCCATGTTTTCAGAGGTGAATTATTCAATCCCCAAAGATTCCCTCTTAACACACGGCTATGATACTCCCCCATTACTTCTGCTCGTGATCAGACATGCTTAACTGGTTAAGGTCAAACAACTGACAAGCAAATCTGTGGTATTGAGCAGAATATTTGCTGTAGCCCATCTTTTATACTAAGACAAAACTATTGAGCAGAATATTTGCTTTAGTATTATTATCATCATCATCATCATCATCATCATGAGCACATTATCATATTGTGCCACTCTTATTCAACCAGTAAATGACATTAAGGTTACACATGTCTGTAGGATTTTAGGTCACTTAAACGCTCATTTAACAAGGAAGGATGACATAACATTTGACCTCAACAACTCAACATTCTTTCTCGCTGTAGATCTTAACAGAGAACACACGTCTTAAATAAATAAACTTGCTTTTGGTTCAATTTTAATACGTGACATTCTGGTTAAAAGGTATGTATGTATATATGAACGAATGAATGAGTGAATGAATTTCCTACCAACTCATATATCGCTAAGTACAAGCGATACAGTTGAAAATAAGGACGTCTCTATTTTACGCGAGTGACACAGAATTATTTGTTCAATGATAATACTAACCGCTGTATAAGTCATCGCAAATATAGACAATGCTGCTATTAGTAAAGATTACTTGATATAAATTAACTAAAAATAAATATATAAAAAAAACCAACATAGATTTTGTAGCCTAATAAATATACAATCATTATATTTATGTCTTAGTCTCAACTGAGATGTAAAAAGTATGTACACCACATCAGTACGAACTTTCTTCCATACAGAGTGTCAGAAATGTATAGTATTAAAATATTGGATTGCATTTTAATTTTATTTCTTCATTTCAATATCGACCGTGTTTGAGTGATTTCCGACTTCTTTGAAATCGATGAAATAAAAACCAATTATATACAATCGACTTTACTTTCTTCTCATATAAACTTGTAGCCATTTTTATTCAGTGTTACATGGTATAGTTTGGGGAAGAAGTTTGCACTTTTAATCGTTTTACAGTACCTCAAAAATTACTGAAGGGAACTTAGTCTCAAACAAGATGACCGAATAAATGCAGCAGGCGCAGGAGTTGCTGTGTGGTAAGTAGCTTGCTTACAAACCACATTGGTCCGGGTTCAGTCCCACTGCGTGGCATCTTGGGCAGGTGTCTTCTGCTATAGCCCCGGGCCGACCAATGCCTTCTGAGTGGATTTGGTAGACGGAAACTGAAAGAAGCCCGTCGTATATATGTATAAATATATATGTATGTGTGTGTGTTTGTGTGTCTGTGTTTGTCCCCCTAGCATTGCTTGACGACCGATAATGGTGTGTTTATGTCCTTGTCACTTTGCGGTTCGGCAAAAGAGACCGATCGAATAAGTACTGGTCTTACAAAAAAATAAGTCCCGGGGTCGATTTGCTCGACTAAAGGCGGTGCTCCAGCATGGCCGCAGTTAAAGGACTGAAACAAGTAAAAGAGTAAAAGAGTAAAGAGATTGTCCTCCACCAAATACTCCCAACAGCTGGGAAGTAATGTTAAACAGGATGACATGCAAGAAAAGAAATACTTCGTCCCATAGGCTTCTGTACAGTTATTGTTTTATAAATTTTACCAAAATGGCTTTCATTGATGCGAGTCTAAGGCAAATAATACTTGCCTAAAACTTCAGTCAGTGGGAACGAATCCTAAAATATACACACCCGTTTCCTTCGGCTACTTGCTGAGGTGAAAATACTTCGCAGTATATTACCACAGCCCTTTAGTGTTCTGAGTTCAATTTCGCCGATGTTAAATTTGCCTTACATTCCAACGAGATGGATAAAAAAAATCTGCATTAACTGATGCTGACTCCTCATCCTTCGCTCATCTACAAAACTTCTAGCATTGTGCCCACATTTCAAATTACTTAGGGTGTTATTTTGGCAGAATTGTTTAAGCATCAGGAAAAAAATATCTTGTGGTATTTCTTTCAAATCTTTACTTTCTGAATTCTATTCCACCGAGGTCGACTTCGCTTTTAGTTATTTCGAAGTCGGTAAACCAAGTATCAGCTGTGTACTATGGCCGATGTAATCGACTTTCCTCTTTCCTCCAAACTGCTAGCTTTGTGCCAAAAATTAAAAAGATTTATTTTCATTTGGCAGCCTCTTTAGCCCGCCGGACAAAATGTTTAGCGGCATTTCGTCCATTCTTTCAGGGTGAGTGAAATAAGTACCGGTTGAGCAACTGGGTCGATGTTATCGACATGCCCCATCCCTCAAAATTACTATTATTATTATTATTATTATTATTATTATTATTGTTTATTTATTTAATTATTGCCTTTGCACAGCTTATAACGCTAGAGGTGTACTGCAGTGTCAGCTGAACTATACATGACAAATTCCATCTCACGCAATAGATCATAAAGAGGGTTGGTAAAGAAGCATGCACGGGTAGAGCCCTGGTCCATTTGTATTAATCGAAAACTCTTGATAGTTTCGACCACCTGTACTTGCAGGCTGTCCTCAAATTGGCTGGTTTCGGTCCCATTTTCAGAGACTGGATCGCTGCAATGTACAGTGACATCTGTTCAGCGGACAAAGTAAATGACCACCTCTCGGAATCGTTTAGTATCGCACATTTGGTCCGTCAAGGATGTCCACTCTCACCCCTTCTCTACGTACTGGCACTCAAGCCATTACTGCAAAAGCTGGAGGTTTCGAGAAGCATCCCACGTGAACTGCGATGCGAAAGGTTCGTGTCGGCATATGCGGACGGCGTCACTGTGATAGCGTCGGACATGTCAGAAATCGAGATGGTCAGCACAACCCTAAGGTAAAAACGAAGCGCTTACAGGAGCAATGATCGACCTGAAGTCAGTGGGCCTGCAACTCGGCGCCTGGAGAGGCAGGCCCATTGCCATGCATTGTGGGGCGCTGGACGTAAGTATCTGTTAAGTTGCTCGGGGTCTGCTTCGGTCCGGATATCCGAGTGGACAAGAACTGGGGCGAGGTGACAGGGTGGCCAGTCTCCCCCAGAAATGGACCAAGAGGAAGCTGTCCCTGAATGGTCACGCGGAGGTGGTGAATGTATACACCGCATCCGTCATATACTACCGCCTGACTGTCATCCTTTGCCCCTCTGCATGGCTGAGCTGGCTGGTTTGTTTGCTCTTTCGCTTCCTGTGGAGGGGACAGATACCGCTTGTCACACAGTCTATTAGCTGTCAGCATACGTTGTGTGGAGGACTGGGCATGCTGTGACTGGGGCTGCGTGATTTTCAGTGATACCTTAACAGTGAGCAGGTGTGGTCGCCGTTTATTGAACGCGCTTTCCCGCAGCTAATCTCCTTGACGGAGCTACAGTCGAAGATCAGGCGTAGATCAAAGAAGGGCGCTTCACACAAAGAGTGTCGAAAGATGCTCATAGCCCTCGGCCAGTCGGTCAGTTCGGTCGGTGGAAATTCCACCTTGTAGTTCTACAGGGTATTAGTGGAGCGCAAGAGCGACGACGTACTCGGAGATGTCCTGGGCATCAACTGGCTGGTCACTTCCGGGGGACTTGTGGGCCGAGAGATATGGACAGCTTCCAGAAATCCATGGACTGGCAGTGCCACAAGGTGGCACTGCCGGTTCGAGATAAACTCTACAGGTAGGGGTGTACAGTCATTCTGGCTTGTCCGAGATGTATGCGGAAGGATGAAAACATTCTGCATGCTCTCGTACAGTGTTCGCGCATTACTGACATGTGGAGGTTTGTAGAGCAGTTATTGTGGTGTGTAAGATGGATTCGGCTATCGACCATATCGATAGTGAATATCGTCCTATCTCCTTCTTTTGGCCGGGAAGGGAGGGCAACTTTTCACTGTCTCGTGACTATGGCAGAAGTGGTTGTGTTATAGACGCGATTGAAATGGTTGAAGACGGGTGCCTTCTTCTTTAGTTAAGGCTTCATTGAATTTTCCAGGTTCCACCTGAAAAGGAAATTGAGGCTGGTGAGGGAGGTACTGTCACCCAGTACGTTCGTTGAAAGGTTGGTGAATGTGGCGTGAATGGACCTACTACAAGTGTGTGCTGAAGGCCGGGTGGAAGAAGAGACGGTGCCTTCATGAGTAGCCTTTGATGTGAAGGGGTCAAAAGTGTGTAAGATATTTTTGGTCACCTTACGGTTGGACTCCCCTTATTGGGGAAGCATATTGCTGATGTAATCCCTTCGTTAATCATTGTGCTTGTTGGTTGTTTACACATTTAACCTCACTCTCCCTCCTTTGTGTATCATTTTCTAGGTTTCGTGTTCGTCCCTGGTGGCTAGTAAATAATAATAATAATTATTATTATTATTATTATCATCATTATTATTATTATTATTATTATTATTATTATTATATTATTATTATTATTATATTATTATTATTATTATTATGTGATGAAAAACCACGGCTTAGTTTGCTGGGTTCGATGGAAAGTGTCAGCTGTCCACAGCCAGCAGACTAAGGTGACACTTATTTACTACTCATACTTCAAGAACACTGCGAAGAATTCTTGCAGTTCCAAGCAAAGCTGATTTTTGTGGGTGTTCTACCTTCACACTTGCACCGATCTTTTTTAGTCATGCTGGTACTTGAGTGATTACTATTATTATTATTATTATTATTATTATTATTTACATTAAATTCACTGGGATCTCTAGAAATCATTATTTTGGCCTTAAACTAAATGCCACATAATATTTTTATTCATTCGTCTGTATTCGTTTAAGCAGAAGTATTCTCATGTTTTATCGTATTGCCCCATGGTCAATTCCGAAGGAGTAGACAAATAACTATGTTGCTATGTTGCTTACAACGATAAACAGTATTTAGCATGTATGAGATGCAGTGTGGCAATCTCGCCATGGGCTTCCTCCATTGTCCAGCCTATTCGTGTACGTCTGTTGATTCTGATGGCGGACATAATGGAGGCAGAAAAGGTGATCGCAGTGAATGATGTCGCTCGCAGTCAATGATTCAGGCGTCAGGAATACAACGAGGTCGACACTTAATCTAATACAAAAATCATCTAAAATAACTGTCATTGCAACAACAAGAGATGGTCGATATAAGTGATGGCCTTATACTATACCTTAAGCTATCTACTTCGTTCCTCCATTGTTTGCAATCCAATCCTCTACGGTGTCAATGCTGATTTCTATCTTTCGAAACTGATAAAATAAATATTACTAATACGTTGCAGTCTGTTCACTTAAATGAATTAGAAAACGAATAAATTACAAACTCAGTCACGTATGTAAGCTGAACTAAAAAGCATTATTATTATTGCTGTTTTTATTTTTGTTGTTGTTGTTGTTATTGTTATTATTATTATCATCATCATCATCATCATTATTATTATTATTATTATTATTATTATTATTATTATTATTATTATATTATTATTATTATTATTATTATTTATGGTTTCTTTTCATTATAACTTTATTTCAGCTGCCTTAGTACCGGGCATTCTCCGGAGGCCAAGAGTTGCAAGGGACTTTTGTTATGCTATGCATGCTAAATTTATCACCACATTTATTCTATTTTAGATGGAGAGTGCTTTCCGTCGTGTATGGGATGTACCTATCAAAGTTATTTTTTGTAGTTCACGGAGATTGGAGTTATTAGGGAGATGCTTACTATACTTCTCAGCTCTCTTCTTTATCCTTCCCATGCAACATTACTACTGGTATTATCGTAGTACTAAGCTTCCACAATTTAGCGATTTCAACTTGCAGAAAGCTTTTCGTATTTCCTTCTTGAGACATTTTCATCTTGTGGGACAGATATATCTATTAACAGACAAATTCCTCTTTTGTACTCCTTGATCACAATGTCTGGTCGATTGGTGTCAATTTTTCTGTCTGTTTGTATTGGGACGTTCCATAGGATGGTGACACCCTCGCCATTTACTACATCCTCTAGATGGTGCCTGTACCACTTATCATGGGATTTAATTTTGTAGTATTTACAAGCATTCCATATTATTATTATTATTATTATTATTATTATTATTATTATTATTATTATTATTATTATTATTATCATTATTTACTTTCAATCTTCATATTTGTTACAATCGTTTGCCGAGACACATCCAGCGTCCTAGCGTGAGTGAACGATGAAAGATGTTACAGTATGACTGAAAGCTTGGGGGGGGGAGTTTGCAGGGGCAGTAGCCAAATATCTTCAGATATTTAAATTAATGGGGTTTTCTAAGGATGTGGACAGTACTTGTCAGCACAATTTTTCGGATTTCTCTGAGACAAAGTTCTTCTGGAATATTACCCATATGTTTCTCTTATCTCTTTCATATCATACTTAGGGCACCTTCAATAACAGGATCAGTTTTCACTTTAAGATTCCTTATCTTTTGCATTTCAATATATTTACTTAATTTGTCAAACTCATTTACAAATATATTTTCATCAGTGGAAGCACTTACATCTATTGGTCTAAAAATATCTGCTTCCCAATCTTTAATGACTATGTCTGGTCGGTTAATCTGGATCCATTTGCAGATGTTGACTGCATTTCACTGGAAATTGTTATTATTATTAGACCGGTGAGGTGGCAGAATCGTTCGCACGTTTCACAATATGCTCAGCAGCATTTCCTCTCGTTTTACATTCTGAGTTCAAAGTTTACCGAAGATGACATTGCCTTTCACCATTTAGGGGTCGATAAATTAAGTACCATTTACGCACTGGGGTCAATGTAATCAATAATCGACTAGTTTTCTCTCCCCAAATTTCAGGCTTTGTTCATATAGTAGAAAAGATTATTATTATTATTATTATTATTATTATTATTATTATTATTATTATTATTATTATTAGCATTGAGCATAGTATCGAATCGGTACTAATAATAATAATAATAATAATAATATAATAATAATAATAATAATAATGTTATACCTGCATATTTTTGTGGTATGTGTATTTCTATATTCAAAGTTATCGCCAAATATCGATTAATTTCCATTCAAACACATACAATCTGTAATCCATTTTCATTCGTTTTCACATTATTCGTATATTTATGAATGTTTGAAATAAATAAACGTTTACCCCTTTCATCTCTGGACTATGCA